>NC_028453.1:11853203-12083521 GCF_000263155.2 Setaria italica
GGTGTCAACCCTAGGGCGCCCCCACCCCTCTATTTATAGAGGTTCCTGATGGGCCTCTGGATCCTAGGCCCATTAGCACTCCTAAACCTAATCCAACTCGGATCAGATCCGAATTGGGCTTCCAGCCCCTTAAGTGTGTGACCCTATGTGTTCGGATACGTATAGACATGGCCCGAGTACTCCTACTCGGCCCAATAGTCGGTAGCGGCCTCTAGCAAGACGTGCCAACTCCTATACGCACACGAAGATCATATCAGACGAACCATCACAACATAATATACATGCTATTCCCTTTGCCTCATGATATTTGGTCTAGCTTCAAGCCGACCGCTCTTTCTCGATCCTGTGATTCGGAATCCCTTTGTAGGTTAACTCTTAACCGTACGTAGCATGGCCATGCATTTTCGGATCCGATCACTCGAGGGGCCCAGAGATATCACTCTCAATCAGAGAGGGGCAAATCCCATCTTGATTGACCATGTCTCATAGCATGCTTCTTGACAAACCCGAAAGCTACCTTTATAACTACCCTGTTACGGCGTAGCGTTTGATAGCCCCTAAGTAGGTCGATCCACATCTAGAATACATGCGACAATCTCAGGTCTAAGGACAAAGCGTATATGTTGTTTAAAGAGAGAACTACTTCTCGTGTTGGGTCAGTCCTAACACATGTCTCCACATGTGTCCACATTATTAGTTCAACATCTCCATGTCCATGACTTGTGAAACATAGTCATCAACTAATACATGTGCTAGTCTAATATTCATGTGTGTCCTCACATGAACTCCGACTAGGGACAACTTTAGAATAACCATACAAGTAAAGAGTTTCACATACAATTCACATAATTGCAAATCAATTCAAGTAGCCTTTAATGGATATTCAATGAACACAATATACAAATCATGGATACAAATGGAATATCATCATCTCTATGATTGCCTCTAGGGCATACCTCCAACAGTCTCCCACTTGCACTAGAGTCAATCTAGAAGGTACCTAATACCCATAGCTCTTACATGCGCATCATGCTTAGCCTGCGGGAGTGGTTTTGTCAACGGATCAGAAATGTTCAGATCCGTGTGTATTTTGCATATCTTGATCTCACCCCGGTTAATGAAGTCTCGAATGAGATGAAATCGCCGCATTACGTGTTTGTTCTTCTGGTGGTTCCTTGGCTCCTTTGCTTGCGCAATTGCCCCATTGTTATCACAGTAGAGATTCAATGGGCTGGACGCATTCGGGAACACACCAAGCTCAATGAGGAAATTCCTAATCCAAACACCTTCCTTCGCGGCTTCCGAAGCCGCGATGTACTCGGCTTCCGTCGTAGAATCGGCCACCGTCTCCTGCTTGGAACTCTTCCAACTAACAGCACCACCATTCAGTGTGAACACAAATCCTGATTGTGACTTTGAATCATCTCTGTCGGTTTGGAAACTAGCATCGGTGTAACCTGTTACAACGAGCTCCTCCTGACCTCCATAGACGAGGAACATATCTTTAGTCCTTCTCAAGTACTTAAGAATGTTTTTCACCGCTGTCCAGTGACTCTCACCTGGATCAGATTGGTGTCTGCTTGTCATACTTAGCGCATATGAAACATCTGGGCGAGTACTTATCATTGCATACATGATAGATCCAATAGCCGAGGCATATGGCACTCTACTCATGCGATCCCGCTCATCAGCAGTCGAAGGACACTGAGTCTTGCTGAGATGTACGCCATGTGACATAGGCAAGAACCCTTTCTTTGCCTCTTCCATGCTGAACCGCTTCAACACTTTGTCAATATAAGTATCTTGGCTCAAACCTATAAGCCTTCTCGATCTATCTCTATAGATCTTAATGCCCAGAATATATGCCGCTTCCCCTAAGTCCTTCATCGAAAAACTATTTTTCAGTGAAGTCTTTACGGACTCAAGCATAGGAATGTTATTTCCAATCAGTAATATGTCATCCACATATAAGATTAGAAATACTACAGAGCTCCCACTAACCTTCTTGAAACACAAGACTCTTCTTCGTTCTTGGTGAAGTCAAACCCTTTGACCACTTCCTCAAAACGAATGTTCCAACTCCTAGATGCTTGCTTCAATCCATAAATGGATCTCTGAAGCTTGCATACCTTTCCAGCATTTTTTGGATCGACAAAACCCTCGGGCTGTATCATATACACGTCCTCAGCTAGGTTTCCATTCAGGAAAGCTGTCTTGACATCCATCTGCCATATCTCATAATCGAAATATGCAGCTATAGCTAGAATAATCCGAATGGACTTAAGCATCACTACGGGCGAGAAGGTCTCGTCGTAGTCAACTCCTTGAACTTGTCGAAAACCTTTTGCGACAAGCCGTGCTTTATAGATGTGAACATTTCCATCCATGTCCTTTTTCTTCTTATAGATCCACTTGCACTCTATGGCTTTAACACCATCAGGCGGGTCAACCAAGTTCCAAACTTGATTGTCTCCCATGGACTCTATTTCGGATTGCATGGCACTCTGCCATTTTTCGGAGTCTGGGTCCATCATTGCTTCTGCATATGTCGCAGGCTCATCATTGTCCAACAATAATATTTCTCGCATTTCGCGGAGCCTTGCCGACCTTCGTGGTTGTGGCGGTGCTTCTCTTGCCATGGGTATCTCAACTTGTTCTGCTACGTTAGCATCACTCATTGATTCTTGCCCGATTGGCTCATCTTGAACTTCTTCAAGATGCACTGTCTTTCCACTCTTTTCTCCTTTGAGAAACTCTTTCTCTAGGAAAACCCCGTTCCGAGCGACAAACACTTTGCCTTCTGATCGGTTGTAGAAATAATATCCCAAAGTTTCCTTTGGATATCCCACGAAAATGCACTTATCCGACTTGGGTGTGATCTTGTCCGACTGAAGTCGCTTGACAAACACTTCACATCCCCAAATCTTTAGAAAAGACAGACTAGGAACCTTTCCAGTCCATATCTCATATGGTGTCTTAACTACGGATTTAGATGGTACCCTATTAAGTGTGAAAGCTGCTGTTTCTAGAGCGTATCCCCAAAATGACAACGGTAGGTCCGACTGGCTCATCATTGATCGAACCATGTCTAACAAAGTTCGATTACGTCGCTCGGACACACCGTTTCTCTGAGGTGTTCCAGGCGGCGTAAGTTGTGGAACAATTCCGCAACTCTTTAGATGATTGCTAAACTCGTGGCTCAAATACTCGCCTCCACGATCAGATCGTAAGGCCTTAATTTTCTTGCCACGCTGATTTTCAACTTCATTCTGAAATTCCTTGAACTTTTCAAAGGTTTCAGACTTGTGCCTCATCAAGTAGACATAGCCATATCTACTAAAATCATCAGTGAAAGTTATGAAGTATTGGAATCCTCCTCTAGCCGTCGTGCTCATTGGTCCGCATACATCACTATGTACGAGTTCCAACAAGTCTACTGCTCTCTCAGGAAATCCTGTGAAAGGCGTCTTGGTCATCTTGCCTAGCAAGCAAGCCTCACATGTCTCGTATGATTCAAAATCAAACGAAGTTAGAAGTCCATCAGAATGGAGCTTCTTCATGCGCTTTTCACTTATATGACCCAAACGACAATGCCACAAGTAGGTAGGACTCAAATCATTAGGCCGAGGCCTTTTAGCACTTACATTACAGACAGGTGAACCATCAAGATTTAAAACAAACAATCCATTCACAATGGGTGCAAAAGCCATAAACATATTATTCTTAGAGATCACACAACCATTGTTTTCACTCGCAAATGAATAACCATCCTTCATCAAACATGAAGGAGACAAAATGTTTCGACTTAAACTAGGAACAAAATAACAATTATTCAACTCCATAATAAATCCTAACAGGAGGTGGAGTTGCATCGTCCCGACGGTCAAAGCAGCAACTCTTGCATTATTGCCCACGCGGAAATCAACTTCTCCTCTTTCCACGCTTCTACTTCTTATCATTCCCTGCATCGAATTGCAAATATGAGCAACCGATCCGGTATCAAATACCCAAGAATTAATAACTGTATCAGCGAGAAATATGTTGTCTATAACATTAACAACAAGCGTACCTGAGGTAGAAGTACTCTTACTTCCGCCGTTCTTCAACGAAGCTAGGTACTGCTTGCAGTTTCTCTTCCAGTGACCAAGTTCATGACAGTAAAAGCACTCTTTATCTGGAGCAGGTCCAGGTCCAGCTTTAACCTTGGGCGGTGGGTTTGGCTTGGACGTTCCAGCCTTGCCCTTCTTCTTCCAAGAATTGCCCTTCTTCTTAAAGCTGGGCTTGTTCTGTATCGCCATCACATGGCTGGTACTAGCGCTTTTCTTTATGTCAGCCTCTGCTGTTTTAAGCATGCCACACAGCTCATTCAGACCCTTCTCCGTCCCATGCATATGGTAGTTCGAGATGAAGTTCCCATAGCTAGGAGGAAGAGACGAAAGAATGAAATCAGTGGCCAACTCTTGGCCCAGTGGGAAGCCTAGCTTCTCCAACCGTTGAGTGTAACCAACCATCTTGATCACGTGTGGTCCTACTGCTGCGCCTTCTGCTAGCTTGCTCTCAACAAAGGCCTTAGACACATTGAACCTTTCAGTCCTGGCCTGTGTTTGGAACATGTCTCTAAGTGCCACGATCATATCGTGCGCCTCATGGTTTGTTTCGAACTGCATTTGCAACTCGGGTTCCATGCAAGCAAGCATAAGGCAGCTTACTTCAAGGTTAGCATCACATGCTTTCTTGTAAGCATTCTTAGCAGCAGCGGGTGCATCCTCAGCAGGTTCTTCTGGTAGTGGGTTGTCTAGAACATCTTCCTTTTTCTCAGCCCTGAGAACAATTCTCAGGTTGCGGATCCAATCCGAGTAGTTTGTTCCATTCAACTTGTCCTTCTCAAGGACCGAACGCAAAGCAAACGATGTGGTGGTGTTGCTAGGTGCCATTTTAATCTACAACAAAAGTAATGCAAAATACACTAAGCCGAATTTGGCAAATCTAATTTCGCCGAAAATGGCGAAGCGGTTGAAATTCACGTGTAACTTTTTCTGTAGATCAATTTTCGTATAGAAATCACCCCGATCCGAGATCATACCGAAAAGTTACGGCTGATTTACCGAAGCATGCGCATACGGCAAAATCCCGACCCCGGCAGTAGATCCCATCTACCATTGCACATCTAATGCGCCTGGCGTATGACCCTGGATCTCGATTCGACCAATCATATTGATCTTCCCTCACTGCAACTGGATTTACGTGTATCACTTAACTCCGATGGCGGAAACCGACCGGTAGGAGTATGTCGTTACACCACCATTGCAGCAAGGGCACGAAACCAGGACATAGATCAAACAGAAAACTCGCATATCTCCATATGCACACATCCCGAATCCAAAACTAAGCAGCTAAGGCTCTGATACCACTGTTGGGATACGAGGTAGGCTACGCTAGCGCAAATCAAAATTTCTACCGCGTATAACCAGGAAGAACTGCCGTATAAGGATCACGGGATTACCACTCGACGCACTACTGGTGCGGAAGATGTAGATATACGTCGGTGCAGTGAAGACGATCACGTAGTCGTACGTAGTCGAACAACGTAGTCGTACGTAGTCGATCACGTCCAGCGGCTCCTCAACAGCTCGTCCACGTGCACAGCAAGATCGCCTCCGGTGCCGCGGCTCGTCGTCGGCTCGTCGTGGCTCGTCGGCGGCTCGTCGATGGCTCGTCCAAGTGCTGCAGGCGCAACACCTCCAAGGTATCCACACGTGCAGGGAGGAAGCGTCGCAAGCCGGATTGCTAGATCCGCGAGTTGCAACAGGCGAGGGCGTGGGAGGCGCGGCAAGTGTGTTCAGCCAAAAGGTGTAAACCCTAGGGCGCCCCCACCCCTCTATTTATAGAGGTTCCTGATGGGCCTCTGGATCCGAGGCCCATTAGCACTCCTAAACCTAATCCAACTCGGATCAGATCCGAATTGGGCTTCCAGCCCCTTAAGTGTGTGACCCTATGGGTTCGGATACGTATAGACATGGCCCGAGTACTCCTACTCGGCCCAATAGTCGGTAGCGGCCTCTAGCAAGACGTGCCAACTCCTATACGCATACGAAGATCATATCAGACGAACCATCACAACATAATATACATGCTATTCCCTTTGCCTCACGATATTTGGTCTAGCTTCAAGCTGACCGCTCTTTCTCGATCCTGTGATTCGGAATCCCTTTGTAGGTTAACTCTTAACCGTACGTAGCATGGCCATGCATTTTCGGATCCGATCACTCGAGGGGCCCAGAGATATCACTCTCAATCAGAGAGGGGCAAATCCCATCTTGATTGACCATGTCTCATAGCATGCTTCTTGACAAACCCGAAAGCTACCTTTATAACTACCCTGTTACGGCGTAGCGTTTGATAGCCCCTAAGTAGGTCGATCCACATTTAGAATACATGCGACAATCTCAGGTCTAAGGACAAAGCGTATATGTTGTTTAAAGAGAGAACTACTTCTCGTGTTGGGTCAGTCCTAACACATGTCTCCATATGTGTCCACATTATTAGTTCAACATCTCCATGTCCATGACTTGTGAAACATAGTCATCAACTAATACATGTGCTAGTCTAATATTCATGTGTGTCCTCACATGAACTCCGACTAGGGACAACTTTAGAATAACCATACAAGTAAAGAGTTTCACATACAATTCACATAATTGCAAATCAATTCAAGTAGCCTTTAATGGATATTCAATGAACACAATATACAAATCATGGATACAAATGGAATATCATCATCTCTATGATTGCCTCTAGGGCATACCTCCAACAGTCTCCCACTTGCACTAGAGTCAATCTAGAAGGTACCTAATACCCATAGCTCTTACATGCGCATCATGCTTAGCCTGCGGGAGTGGTTTTGTCAACGGATCAGAAATGTTCATCTCTATGATTGCCTCTAGGGCATACCTCCAACAATACGCGGTAGAAATTTTGATTTGCGCTAGTGTAGCCTACCTCGTATCCCGACAATGTCACGATGCCGTTTGGCCTCAAAAACACGGGGGCTACATTCTAGCAATGTATGCTCAAGTGTTTTGGGGACCTCATCGGGCGAACCATTGAGGCCTACATGGACGACATCGTGGTCAAGTCCAAGAAAGGCGACCAACTCATCCCCGACCTCGAGCTGGCCTTCGAAAGGCTGAGAGACAAGCGCATCAAACTTAACCCCAAAAAATGCATTTTCGGGGTCCCGAGGGGCATGTTGCTCGGCTTCATCGTCTCCGTGCATGGCATTGAAGCCAACCCGGAGAAGATGTCGGCCATCACCGATATGGGGCCGAGCCAAAACTTGAAGGGAGTGCAGCGCATCAAGGGATGCCTTGTGGCCCTGAGTCGCTTCATCTCACGCCTTGGCGAATGAGGACTCCCTCTCTACGGACTTCTGAAGAAGACCGACCGCTTCGTGTGGACTGCCAAGGCCCAGGAGGCACTTCACCGGCTCAAGCAAATCCTGACGAAGGCCCCAATCCTGGTCCCACCGACCGATGGGGAGCCACTCCTGCTCTACATTGTGGCAACCACCCAGGTGGTCAGCGCTGCTCTGGTAGTGGAGCGAGAGGAGGAGGGACACGCCCTCAAGGTGCAACGCCCGGTGTACTTCATCAGCGAGATCTTCTCCGACTCCAAGGCCCCCTACCCCCAAATCCAAAAGCTCATATACGCAGTCCTCATCACGAAGAGGAAGCTACGCCACTAGTTCACCTCCCACCCAGTGACGGTCGTGTCATCATTCCCCCTCGGCGAAGTGATCCGGAATCAGGACGCCACAGGGCGGATCGCAAAGTGGGCGCTCGAGCTTATGGACCAGGGCATCACCTACGCCCCCCGGACAGCCATCAAATCCTAGGTACTCACCGACTTTGTCGCGGAATAGATAGAGATCCAGACGCCATCAACACCAGAGAAGCAGAAGTACTGGACGATGTACTTCGACGGGTCGCCGATGAAAGCTCGCACCGGAGCAGGCCTGGTTTTCGTCCCCCCCCCCTCAGCGTACGCATGAGGTACATGATCTGTCTCCATTTTCTCACTAACAATGTCACCGAGCACGAGGCTCTCCTCAATCGGCTTTGCATCGTCATCGAGCTGGGCATCCGACGGCTGGACATCCGAGGCAACTCTCAGCTAGTCGTCGAGCAAGTCATGAAGGAGTGGAGCTGCCACGATCCCAAGATGGCGGCATATTGCAACTAAGTCCGCCAGCTTGAGGACAAGTTCGACGGTCTGGAGCTCAACCACGTCATGAGACGCTTCAACGAGGCAGCTGACGAGCTAGCAAAAGCGGCATCCAGCCGGAAGCCAGTAACCCGACGGCGTCTTTATCAGTGACCATCTTAAGCCCTCAATCCGTTACGAGGAGTCGGGAGCAGTCGGCAACGTGCCACCTGTCCCGAACTCGGGAGCTGACCCTTCCGACCCCAAAGTTATGGAGATCGACATGGATCCAGCAGAGGGGGCCGACCCTCCGACCGACTAGAGAACCCCGTACCTCGATTACCTTGTCCGTGAGTTGCTCCCGATGGACAAGACAGAGGCGCGAAGGATCGCCCGCCACGCCAAGTCCTTCATCATCATTGACCAGGAGCTCTACAGGAGGAGCCACACCGGCATCCTGCAATGCTGCATCCCGATCGAGCAAGGAAAGGCGTTGCTCTAGGACATCCACGCCGGAGCCTGCGGCCACTACGCCGCACCAAGAACCCTCATCGGGAACACCTTCCGACAAGGCTTATATTGGCCGACGGCGGTCGCCGATGCCACCCGTGTGGTACGCACCTACGAAGGGTGCCAATTCTTCACGCGACAGACTCATCTGCCCGCCCAGGCACTCCAGACCATCCCCATCACGTGGCCCTTCACGGTCTGGGGTCTGGATCTCGTCAAGCCCTTCAAGAAGGAGCCCGGGGGCTTCACCCACCTGCTCATCGCTGTCGACAAGTTCTCGAAGTGGATCGAGGCTCGACCGATCGTGCAGATCAAGTCCGAGCAGGTGGTGCAATTCTTCACCGACATCATCCATCGCTTTGGAGTCCCCAACTCCATCATCACGGACAATGGCACGCAGTTCACTGGGAAGAAATTTCTCAAGTTCTGCGATATTCACCACATTCGAGTGGACTGGTCGGCCGTAGCGCATCCCCGCATGAATGGACTGGTTGAGCGGGCTAATGGCATGATACTCCAGGGGCTCAAGCCACGGATCTTCGACCGCCTCAACAAGTTTGGCGGCCGATGGGTTGCGGAGCTCCCCGCAGTCCTATGGAGCCTAAGGACAACCCCCAGCAGGGCAACCGGCTTCACCCTGTTCTTCATGGTCTATGGGTCCGAGGCAATCCTCCCCACCGACCTGGAGTATGGGTCACCAAGGGTCAGAGCGTATGACGAACAAGGGAACCAATCATCCCTCAAGGATGTGCAAGACCAGCTCGACGAAGCACGTGACGTGGCCCTACTGCACTCGGCTAAGTACCAGCAAGCTTTGCGATGGTATCACAGCCGTAAGGTACGGGGTCGAGCCTTCAACGTTGGCGACCTGGTGCTTTGCCTCATCAAAGACAACAGAGGTCGGCACAAGCTGACCCCTCCGTGGGAAGGTCCTTTCATCATCGCGCAAGTACTGCGGCTGGGCACATACAAGTTAGCGACCCCCGACAGGCAGGTCTTCGCCAACGCTTGGAACATCGAGCAGGTAAGACGTTTCTACCCTTAGCTATTATTTCCAAGTTTGTACATACATACTTCTGTCATCTTTTAGTTTGTGAAAAAGGGGCTATTTTGAGTTGCCTTCGCTAAAGTTTCATCCCAAGCTTAGTGATATCCAACCCTGGCTCTGCCCCAGGGTCGCATATCCCTTGGGGGCTATCAAGGGCTCCGACCTAAGACACTTGGCGTCCTCTCAAACCACCATTTTTTCAAACTGACCCTCTTCCTAAATGTTTGGGCATGAAAATAAAGAAGTGCGCGAACAACGCTCGGGCAAGATCGATCGGACTGCGAGAAACCTACGCCCCAACGGCTACGGTGTCTTTGCTCATCGGCGCTTCCTGACGCGTTCGACTCGCGCTCTTATCTTTCCAAACCCAAAAAATAGAAAGAGGATCGAAAACTTTTCCGAAAAAATTGCATTAACCAAAAAGGCCTCTAAGAGATCGCAAAAGCAAGTTCGAAAGTACTTAACTTATTTACATATTTTTTGGCAACTTAGCCCGATACAGCTAGCTCGTCCCCGGGTCCTCCGATGGGATGGCCTCATCCTCCAGGAGCTTCGCCAAGGCCTCTGCTGGATTGAGCACCGATGCATCAATCTCATCCAGCTCGGCCTCGGAGTAGCCGGAGGCGTACCCCCCGCTCATCACGTTGAAATTGATGTTGGAGTAGTGAGAGCCGAAGACGCCGAAAGCCCACCTCACGCCAATGTGGAGCGCCTCCCGAGCGATCTCACGGGCCCACCGGTACGTCCCGAGGACATGAGCCGCCAGCGTGCTCATCCCCTCCTCTTGGACCACGCGAAGGTCCTCGCAGACGATGCGAACGGCGTCCCGCAAGTTGGCATGCTCGACGTGCTCCGCAACGGTGGCATCCCTCAGCCGGGCAAGGTCGCCCTCAAGGCCTGTCCAGAAAAGCCCGCCAAGTCAGAAACCAGCGCAACGCTGCAAACAAGAGGACAACGAAAGCCTTACCCTCAGATTGGGCTCTCAGCAGATGTTCCCGATCGAGCCCTTGGGACACAGTGGTCTGAAGCCCCTACATCTGCGACTGGAGCCGACTGACCTCCGCCCCAAGATCGGCCACCATCTTCTCAGCCTCAGCTTTCCGGCCTACCTCGAGGTCGCGCTCCTGCCGAGCCGTGTGTCGCTCGTGCTAGATGCGCTCAACGGTTTTCTGAAGGGCCTCATGCTCCTTCCCCAACCGTGCAAGCTCCCTGGTGTCACGATGGGCCTTCTCAGCAACGGCTCAGAACTTGTCCTCTACACTCCGCGTACCTTCCCGCGCCTCCTGCTCCCGCGCTCGCAGGTCGGTGACGTTCTGCTGGGCGGCGGCAAGCTCCCCGGTCAGCTCCCCGGTCCATCGTATCTCCATGGCGAAGCGCTCCCAGACCCCCCGCTCGTGCTGGAGGAACTCAGACTTCCCCCAGCTACATTCCTGGAGGGCCTGCAGAATGATTTACGCTCAGGAATCGTCGGGAGAAAAGAGGAACGGAGAAATGAAAGAAAAAATAACCACCAAAGAGAACACCATACCTGACCGGCAGGAACAACAACGCTGTCCAACTTCCCCATCACGGAAGACAGGGTGGCACAGACGTCTTCAAGTCCGCCTTGCACCTCCTGCCATCTTTTTCGCTCCCCGACATCGTCCAGCATGAAGTGGGGTCTCTGCGAGTCCTCACGGGACATCCAGCGCACGGTCGGCCCTCCCCACACGTTGGGGTCACGACTAAGCAGGACGAGGGCACGGAAGGACTCTCTGACCAGCCCTGATGCCGCTGTCTCCATCGTCGACGCTGGGGCAGGCGCTGTCGTCTCCGCCACCGCCGCCGTCTCCATCGTCGCCACCGAGGCGGGTGCCGCCGTCTCTGCCGCCATCGTCGTCTCCATCGCCACCGCCGAAGCAGGCACCACCGTCTCCACCTCCGCTGCCACCTCCACCGTCATCGCTGCCGCCTCCGCGACCGGCACCTCGGACACCAGCGCCTCCCTCACCAGCTCCTCCTCTGCCTCGTCGTCAAGATCTATCACCTCGTTGGACGGAGGAACCCCAGGGGCAGCAACTGGTCCCGCGAGGTCGGCTGCGGGGGCAAAAGGCGGGACAGGGGTCGACCCCTGCTCCATGCTCGACTACGGCACCCTTTCTTCAATTGCCGCGGTGGAGGCTGCCCCCACAGGAGGCACCGCGGCCCCACCGACGACACCGCCGCTCGCTCCCGGCGGGGTCATGGTTGGCCCTGCGGAAGCGGCCGATGCCCGGAGCGCCTTCTTCGGCGCCAGCGGCAGGACAAAGTCTTGTGGAGCCGCACTGCGAGACGATGACAACTTCATCAAAAATAGCTCGACGACATGAAAAAAAAATAAGGTACGCGAGAACTTTCCACTTACCTCACCACAGTACGAGGGCGGCGGGCGCGCTTCACCCCTGAGCTCAACTTCGACCCCGGGGGATCCGATAGCAGCCGCTTGCCGCTACCCCTCTGCTAGTGCGACGCAGGCAGAGGGTCAGGGGTTGGTCCTGTCAATTTTTTAGGCGCGCCCCTCGCTGACCCCTGGGGCGCAGCCTCCAAGCCCCGCGGGGTTGGGCCCTGGGCGGGCGGTCCACTCGACCTGTCCCCCGCGGCCGGTTGAGGGGGCTGGTCCCGGATGACGAGCGCTCCCAGCACAAAGGCTGGGACATAACCCTCCTCCTCCTCCTCCTCCTTGGACTCGTCTTCATCATCATCGTCGTCGTCGTCCATCACGACCGCACCCCTCCGCCGCATTCGAAACTCCTTCGCGGCCCTCTTCCTCCTCCTCTCCGTCTCCTTGTCCTTCCTCCTCTTCTGCTTTTCGGTGAGGAGGCGATTCTGCTGCCGCCGTGCTATGCCCGATGGCACCAGCGGGCGCGAGGTTACAACCTGGTTCAGCTCGCCCTGTAGATTCAAAGACCCCGCATCAGAACGGCGAACCAGGAAATGCAGGAAAGAAGAACGAGAGTACAAAATTCTCACCAGCAGGACGAAGTCCTCATCCGGGCACGTCGGAGGGTGACCCGGCACCAGGTAAACGACGTCCCTGTCATCTAGTGCCTCTCGGATGCGCTGATCGATCTCGGGGTTGGCGAGTACACCCGTCGCAAGGATGGTGCCATCGGTCACCGCACCGGGAACCATTTCGCCGAGCGCGCGGGTCCGAAGCATCAGTGGCGCCACCCTCCGAGCGTGGTATGCCTCGATAACTCCGGCTCCGGTCAGGCCCTCCTCCTTCAAGCGATTGATGGCCTGGAGAAGACCGACGATGTTCTTCTTCTCCTTCTCGACCGGACCATACGTCCAGTTGTCCGGCACCGCCGCGATGATGCGGCCAGTGTACTCCAGCAAGGGGGCCTCGGAGCAGTTCTTCACATAGAACCACTGCTGGTGCCACCCCTTGTGGGATGGCACGGTCTTCAACGCCATGTACTCCCTAGCGCGGTTCTGGCGGAGGTGGATGCTGGTGCACCCCATTGGCACCGGAACCGTCCGCACCTGGATCCCTCTCTTCTCGATCCTGTGATGCAGGGTGACCGCGAAGAAGTATTTCCAGAGCGAGAAGTTGGGCTCGATCCCCAGGTACCCCTCACACAGCGCGACGAATGCCGTGATGTGCTGGATCCCGTTGGGGTTGAGGTGCTGGAGCTTAAGCCCGTAGTAATGTAGCAGCCCGCGGAAGAAGTGGCTCGGCGGAGTCGCGAACCCCCTCTCGTGGAAGTGCACGAACGAGACGACGTATCCGTCATCCGGCTGCGGCGCATCCTCCCTCTCGGGGTACTGCCACTCGTTCTTGGCAGTCCTCTCACAAAGGAGGCCCTTCTTCATGAGGCCAGTAGCACGTGCGGTGCTGAAGTTCAAGCGCATCCAAGACTCCATCGCTAAGGGAAGGGAAGGCTTAATGGCGGGGGCGGAGAAGGCTGCTGTGCTGGAGCGAAGGGAGGCAAAAAGTGCGCGAGAAAGCAAGAAAGGTTGGAGACGAGTGCGGGGCGGACTCCCTCGTCTTATAGGGGGGGCGCGGGAAGCGAAAAGGGCAATCCGATCGCATTTATTGCGACGCCAGGTACACCCGTCATCTCCGCCTTTTTCGAAAACCGTGTGCACGATCTCTTCCTGCTACAGGGAACGTCTCCCCTCCTCATTTTGCAGCCCGGTGTTCTCTGCCACTTCACCTCCCAGAGGATGCACGCGCAAGACTTCCTCCACGTACGGCCCGGGGCCCACCAACAGGTAAAAAAGGGATACGGAGCTGAAAATGCTCCTACGACCCATTACGGTTCAGGGGTTCGAAGGTTGGCCCACTGCAGGGTTCGACAGTCACCCCATGACGCTCCCGAGCAAGGGGTGAGAAGGGACGGGTTCGCTAGTGGCCACCACCCAGGCGAGCAAAAGCCAAGGGCGTCCCAACCTCACGTTCAAGTCTGGACTGGCATTTAAGTTCATGGTTTTTCCCCGAAGAAAGGCAACGAGCCCCCAGATCCAATCGAACGGACCCGGGAACTATATGATATGGCCATCCGGAATTTGGAGTACGCCACCAGCTTGGCCCGAGTCGGACCCCCCCGAACGGGGACCGGGACTCCACTCGAACTGACCTGTTCACAGCTCAATGAGCACCACGGTTCGTTCGACGAGGATAACGTGGCACGGCTCACCCCCTCCATTCCAGCGAACGGACGCTGGAGGGGTAACAATCAAAAGTCGATCCAACCTCTCGATTGGTCTTCTGCAATGCGCGGGGGCTCAGGGGCTGGCATCGCAACCGACGACCATGCGTGTGGTCACAATTTGGAGTCTTGGAATCTTCCTGAGCCGAGCCATCCTCGGAACACCCTGCCTACCCAAAACACCCCGGCCAAACCGAACGAGCGAAACGTTTTTCCATGATTGAATGCAGGTTGCAGGACAAACAATAATCCTTGATGAACGACGAATACAACTTCTGGAGGAGCATTTTTGCTCCACAAAAGGCTCGGGGACTACTGTTGGGGGGAAATATTAATGACTTCCTTATTTTCCGAAAACAACGGTCATAAGGGCTCGGGCCCACCTACAGCGACAGTGACCTCCGCCAACTTGGCACGACTAGGGAATATTTTGCTTCGCCTCGCCCGACCCATGGTCCTAGGGTCGGATGCGCCCGACCCCTTGCCGTAGGGTTCCGCCTCACCCGACCCCTGCTCGGCTTTAGTGGTCGACCGCTGGGTCATCGATGGGACCCAACGGCAACCATCCCTCCTCGGTGGCCATGCTGGCAGGGATGAGAAATCAGGAGGAAAGGTGGTGACCTCGGCGGCCCAGCTCGTCTCCTCGTGCTCTACTTCCTTGCTTACCTTTTCTACTTCCCTTGACTCCTGGCTCGATTGTAACTCATGTGCCCTCCTTACGCTATAAAAGCAGGACCAGGGGGCCCGAGATAGGGACGGCTCTCAAGCGAACCGAACAAGCCCCAACTCACAACCCTTCTACACGAGCATCAGTGCACACCCACAGAGACTTGGGACCTGCTTTCCTCTCTCGCCCGTTTGTAACCCCTACTACAAACTCCGCACGAGTAACACGAGCAGCCTCCCACACTGGACGTAGGGCTATTCCTGCCCAAACCAGTATAAACCCCGTGTCCTTTCGTGCAACCATCCGAGCCTTACGCGCATAAAAAATAAATTCACTTGTCCTGGTCTTGACCCGTGATTCTTAACAACGACAATGGCCAACGGGCCCAAAAAGGGCCTAGATCGATCAGCCTATGGAGGCCCAGGCCGATCAACCTAGGGTCCTCTGATGCTCATTTTTAGCGAGCACTCCTCCAAGATTACTTAAGGGTTAAGTTTGCAAGGATATGGCAAGATGAGTTCGGGATCAAAGAGGATCAAGTGGAGATTTAAAAATTTTATCAAAGATCAATCTTATCCTGAAGGTATCGACGTGCCAGTCCCACATGCAAGTAAAAATAAGACTCCAGGACATCTAAGAAGACTTGGGGACGAAAGAGGGCGCGAGAGGCCACAAAGAAGGGCTAGGCCAATCGGCTTGGACCCCAGGCCGATTGGCCTTGGGCTTTCCTTGCTCCTCTCACCTTCTAATTTCTGCCACGCGCTCTCCAGACTATAAATACTCCAATATTTCATCAAGCACACAGATCCATCCATCAAAAGTCGACAAATAGAGGGACACACATTAGAGGGAGCTGAGGGCTGCTGCAAGTCTTCGAGGTTGTCTAGGAGATGGCTTCAGCTAGACCCTAGCTACTATGGTCGTCCTTGTGCGGCAAAGCCATGGTGGAGTTCTGGAGCTGAGCCTTGTGATCATCAAGGCTTATGTACACACGATGGTGATATCAATCTAATTTTGTGCCTACTTTGATCTACTATGATGCATCCTTATTCTCATATGTTTAGCTAGCATATGTTCTTAGTAGGAATAGATGTAATCGTAGTAATTAGTCTATGTCTTGTGGATACATCTTAGTAGTGCATAGGAAGTTGGTGTGATTACCCTTGTGTAGTGATAGCATATGGGAGGGGAAAGGTCGGATGATTGCGTAATGTTGAGTAGGATTGATGGCGAGTATTGTGGGAGTCATTGCAACAGCTATCAGGAGGAAGAGTTTTGGGTAGGAGCGCTTGATGGTTGTTTGAGGTAAAGCTTGGGAAACCAAAGGCGTTAACATGCACCTCGCAATGGTGATCACAAGAAAGTAGGAAGCTTGCGAGCCGTCTTTCTGAGAGATGACTCTTTATCAAGGTTAGATTGGTTACCACTTTGGATGGAACTACAACAAGAAGATAATAGGCTCATGCTACCTTTGGTTGTGTTACCTCGTATATATGGATGTGATCTGTTTAACTTGTCTATAATACTATCTCACGATTGGGTTTACCTTTATATGCAATTCATGCTTCATGATAGGATTAGATCCGTTTAGCTAGATAGAGAACTCTAGTCAGTTCACTGCTGATCCATGGATTGATAAATCTTGGATAGAATACTCTAAGAGAAAAGTTACAATGATCCATGCGCTTGTGGTTCACAACTTGGCATGCTCCTTGCCGTCAACACGCCCATGGTACTATTGCGAGCTGCTGCAAGAGCTTGCCCTCTGCACGCCGCACACTCGGCCGTGGAAGCCTAACCAAAAGCTGCCGCGCCGCACGCACGTCGCGTGTCGCGTGCACACCGGCGTCACGTCGCCAAGCCACCGCGTGCCACACGCCTAGCCGCACCGCCGCACCCCAGACTCAGCCACGCCGCACCGCCCAGTCAGCCGCGGGAGGCCCGCCGCGAGCCGCCACGTGCTGCATGCACGGCCATGCCACGCTGCCGCACCTAGCCACTGCATGCCGCACGCACGCTAGCGCCGCTAGGTTCCGAACGGCAGTTTCGACGGCAGCAGAGGCAGGAAGCAGGTCAGGCCGGGTTATCAGCGGGATGCGAGGAGGCCGCCCGTGTTGCCTAGCTCGAAGCCTCGTACGATGCGGGGGCTTGTAATTTGGATTAAGACTTTACTTTAGTTGTGGACGACGCATTGGTCCACCGGGACTGGAGGGTGGTTTTGCCCAATCCTTGTGTCCATAGTTCAGTGGGAAATGCGATCCTTTTGGTGCTTCTCAAATATTGATGTCAAGTTTTTCCAAAAACATATTGATGTCATCATGCTTCCGTCTTCCCGCTTTATTGCATTGCAGCAGCATTTTGCTACATCTACAAATCTACTACCATCTGAAGACTAGACAAAGGGAGGGGTGGAGGGCCTCAGGAGTGCGAGAGCATGCAGATTTCTCCAACGCTGTAAGCCAGCAGTTAGCTCTAAGCCGGAAGAGAGGTGAAAAATAGGAGCAGCAGGTATCATTGGGAGACGTGCCGTGAGAGAGAAATGTATTGGGAGATGTGCAAGGCCATCTCTTGTTCTAACGCTACCTCTTCACTTTATACACTATTCATCGATTAAAAAATTCTATGAGCTGACTTAGAACTACCTGTTGGAGAGGACCTTAGAGTATCTCTAACAGACTACCCATTTTTGACTCTGTATTTGACTCTCTATTTGAGTTGGCAAAAAGATTCCTCTACATACCGAGTTGCTCATTCCAATAAACTATCCATTTTCCACTCTCCAAATCCCAACGGCTACTGTGTATATATATATACACTCTTATATATTTTTCTTTTCTTTTTTTCTTTTTCTTTCTATTTATTTTTCTCTTTCCATTCTTTTTTCTTTTCCTTCTTATTTCTTTTTCTTTCCACCGTATGCTCTCCTCTTTCTTTTTCTTTAATCGGTCTCTGGCTCTCCTTCTCTCTGCTGTCTCCTCTCGTTCTCCTCCTCTCATGTTCTCTCTCAGCTCTGCTACGTTCTTTTCTCCTTCCACCGCAAGCTACTTCCTGCCCTTCTCAAATCGAACAGCAAGAAGTTTAGCAGCAGAACTTCTACATGGCGTCCCCTCCAATCCTCTCTCTCCATCGAATCCATGCAGCAGCTGGTCCTTTCTTTTCTCTCCCTTTTCCAATCAGAGCTAGCAAGAACACGCTAGCAGCAATCAGCTGCAGCCGCATCTCCCTCCTATGATCCCTCCACCGAAGCGAGCGCTATCAGCTCCTCTCCCTTCTCTGTCCTTCCCAATTGAAACAAAATAGCTGCAGCTGGCCATCCTCTCCGTGCACCACTGCAATTTCTCCCCAAAGCTTGCTTCTTTCTTCTCCCCTGGCTCCTCCACCCGCGGCCCACATTGGAGCCGCCGCCGCCGCACGGCTCTGGCGGCCGCTCGTGCGACCTCGCCATGCCACCCACCGCCTGGCCTAGTGAGGGGACAACGCCCCTGGCTGCGCTGCTCACCGACCGATCGAGGAAGAGGTCACCTGTTGGAACTAGCCCTAGGATCTCTTACTCGCGCACTAGACGGAGGTAGAAGATGAACAGTGAGCACAAACAGCAAGTACTAGCGACGAACGCCGCGGCCATCGAGTGGCCTGTATCTTGGCTGTTGCTCAACTCACGAGGACTCGAACCAGCTTATACACAGAGATTACATGGCCTTTTGTAGCCTCTCGGTGACGCAGTGCCCACGCCACTCCACTTCGGCGGACTCGGCGCCCACGCATGCACGATCCTAGTGACCCGGTTTCTTCCCGTTTGTGAGCAACTGACTCCCTGCACAAGAATCGGTCACCATCGTCATCCGTGAGGCAAGTGGCACTTCTCCCGCTGTTTCCGTAAGCCTCAACAACTTGGCCATCCCTGCTCCTAACCAGCACGCACCACACAACATGCTCGATACGACCTGGAATGCAGCCGCACCGGCGTCCTGACCCTGACTCGTCCTATTGGTGTGAGCGCGCGCACACACGCCGTCCTACTCGACACTGGACGCGAACACGAGCATGAACTCGTGCACCAATGGACATGCTATGCTACAGACTCCTTATACGCACGTACACGCGACACATGCCACGACCATGAACATCATGGCTTGGTTTATTCTAACATCGCCGAGGATGCGGGGCGCGCAAGGAGGAAGGGGCACCGTCACCAGAGGGAGGAGGAAGGGGTGCGATGGAGAGGTGGATGGCTTGCCAAATGCCAGCGGGAGCGCAGTTTTAGCCAGCAAAATAGGCCCTTATTTAAGTCACTCCCAACTCCCAACTTTAGCACTATGCAAAAAGAAGATTCTCCATCACAACAAACTTGCGGTACATGCATGGAGTACTAAATGTAGACGAAATTAAAAACTAATTGCACAGTTTTGTTGTACTTTACGAGACGAATCTTTTGAGCCTAATTAGTCAATGTTTGGACAATAATTCACAAATACAAACGAAACGCTACAGTGTGCTACAGTGCTGTAACAGTAATTTGGCACCTCCAAACTTTGGCAACTAAACAAGGCCGAAGTTGGATAGCAAGTCCCTCTTGAAGTTGCACTTAGGCCTTGTTTAGTTCACCCCTAAATCCCAACTTTGACACTATGCAAAAAGAAGATTTCCCATCACATCAAACTTACGGTACATGCATGGAGTACTAAATGTAGACGAAATTAAAAATTAATTGCACAGTTTTATGGTACTTTGCGAGACGAATCTTTTGAGCCTAATTAGTCAATGTTTGGACAATAATTCACAAATACAAACAAAACGCTACAGTGTGCTACAGTGCTACAGTGCTGGCACAGTGATTTTGACACTCCAAAATTGGGCAACTAAACATGGCCTTAGGTGCAAGGACAAGAGAGTGTACTTTGCCTAGCTACTCCATGCATGGCTACCAGTAGGGACTAGGGTGCTAGCTCTAGTCAATCGGTAGCTACTGCCTACAGCCATGCGATGCCTGCACTGCCCTAGAGGCTACAGCACACGTCTGCAGCGATCAGCGCGACAAATTAACAAGAGAGCGCCAGAGGAGCGGACAAGAGCAGGAGGAAGGCCACTGGCCAGGACCACGCTATAATAACCAGACCCCCGTCCCTAGCTGCTGCCACCGCAAGCTGGTTCAGACTTCAGACTACGAGACTGTCCCGACTCCCGCGGCTTGAGCTATACTGGGCTCTCACTCCTCACCTGCAACTGCAAATGTTGACGAAATGAAACATCCCCTTGTTTACTTGGCGAATTTGGGAGGTGCCAAATTACTGTAGCAACACTGTAGCGTTTCGTTTGTATTTGTGAATTATTGTCCAAACATTGACTAATTAGGCTCAAAAGATTCGTTTCGCAAAGTACAACAAAACTGTGCAATTAGTTTTTAATTTCATCTACATTTAGTACTCCATACATGTACCGCAAGTTTGATGTGATGGGGAATCTTCTTTTTGCATAGTGCCAAAGTTGGGAGTTGGGAGTGAAGTAAACAAGGGGATGGTAGCATTTCCGGTGATGGGCTATGACAAACGTTTCAGATATTGGATATTGTCCCGTAATAATCAAATAAAGATTCAAAATATTTCGTTCAAATAGTAGATTATATGAGTAACTTCTTTTTTAGAGTCTTTATCTGAGTTAACCATTCTCAGTTGTGGTGGAACATACTCATCTGGATTTGAGTCTTCGACTTGGCATGGGTGCTCGCATTTTTTTAGATTTATTTCAGAATTTAACCGATACTATTCTCTCAGTGGAAGGCGATGTGCCCATGAATAGCAAAGCGTTAGTGTTAGTGGTGACTTAGTCAATCTCGAGATCCGTCGGCTCAGTCTCTTGGAGATGCTCATAGGAACATGGTTATGTGCGTATATTTATAGGATTGAGTGTGCGTGCGTTTGTAAACGTATGCTCCTATACTGTATTTCCACAAAATCACGATTTAACATTTTTCAACATTTTCTTAAAAAATCACGACTTAATATTTTTTCTTCAATATTTTTCACAACCTATTTCAACCTATTAAGATAAAATGGATTCAACACTTTATCAACTTTGGGTCAATATTTTGAGAGAAAAAATAGTTTGTTCGTTGCTTCTTCCCAGCAATGATAGCGGCATACGACAGCGGGAGTGGCGCGCATCAGTAGCAGGTGCGATGGAGATGGCGGCAGGGTGGGCATAGCAGAGGCGAGGGTGGTGTGTGGTAGCAAAAAGTAGACTTATCATTATAGGGTCATCTCTGGTTCTTCCTGGTTTTGGGTCAAATTTTGGCGCATGACGGCTCGAGCAGGTCATCGGATCCAATTTTTTAGCCCGTGCCCGACCCATCACGTGGTCGGGTTGAGTCAGGTTAAACTCATATTTTTGTGTGCAATCTTCGGGTTGTGTCGGGTTTTTTCAGGTTTTGGTGAAAAAATTTTGGTTCGTGCCCGATCCATGTTTTAGATCACCAACACATTGATTTGGTCGGATCGGGTCAATTGTTTTTAGGTGTATTGGGTCGAGTTTGTGGGATTTGATTGCCCGTGATTATGTCCAGCAGGAAGTGCGCATGCATTTCAGAGGCGAGCAATGGGATAGGATTGGATGGTCATGAGATGCTAGAAGAAGAAAATCTCCAACACCAGAAGCTATATAGCCGATCATCTAGAAGCCACGGGGTCCAGATTTTCGTAATCCTCTCACTCGGCAGGCCCACTACACACCCAAAAGCCGCCCTCGTGTGAACAGGCCTGTAACCGATTGGTCAGCAGGACCTTAGCAGCACCTGATCTAAGAGGGCGCGGGTTCGATCCCTGGTGGGGACGAAGGACGAATTCTGGTGGATTTTTCAGGATTTATTCTTGACTAGCAAAATGCACGTGCGTTGCTACGTTGAATTTTTTTAGTTAGTGTGTTTTTTAATACATCTCTAAAGGAATACCCTCCTCCCCTCCCCACCTTCCTCCTCCTCCTCGTCGATGCCAACCACACCGCCGTCTGCTTCTGCTCCTGCTAGATCCACACCCATGGACCACTCCAGGTGCTCTGCTCCGCCCGAGCCCTCCTCAACTGCACGCTCCTCCTCGTCGTCGCCGCGTTCACCCTCGGCCTCCTCAATAGGGCCTTCCTCACCGTCTCCACCGGCGCCAACACCTGATCACTCTACTCGGCCACCGTTGTTGCTGCCACCGCCGCCAGGAGGACGGCCGACATCCCGTCCCCGAAGGCCTAGCGCACCTGCCAATGGCGCAGGGCTGCCGCATACCACGCCGCCCTGCTCGTCGACCACCTCGCACGACGTTAATAAATATTTACTTGGTTGGGCCGTGCCTCGTTATGCCTGTTGGGCCACCCAACCGAGTCGTCTCACCCGATTGGGGTTCGCCCAACATTGTGTTGATTCCTCCCCGACCTTCCTTCTCCTACCCTCTCCGCCAGCCGCCGCCGCAGCCCGCGCCCAGCGTGCTGCCAGCCAGCCACCCAGATCCAGCGAGCCATCCTTGCGCCTCTATCCACCTGTGACAAGTTCAAGTTCAGGGACCCGAAGTATGAGTTGACGGTGCTGGTCATGGAAACCGTATTTCGCTCGCTGTCGATGATGGACAGGTGGCTGGTTCCATGGCCCTGAAGGATGTTCCACCTGAAACACAAGTTGATTAAAGGGAATCAGCATACTCTGCCTGCCTCTGTGGACATAGGACTGAATATTTCTTTTGCAACACAACAAGTATTGCAGCACTAAATATGAATGAAATAAGTAAATGATGAGGTGATGCGAGAAGATAAAAATCAGATTCATGATATGATCTGATTATTTTATCAGTAAATTAAGAAATTCTTATGCTGAAAAAATGTTATCACCTTCTACCGTAATGTTTGGGGTCAAATGTCATTGTCGTAGATGATCGTCTTCAGCTCAGCAGCGAATTTTGGGGACATCATATCAGATACAACCCCATTATCATTCACAAAGTCCGGGTTGTCAAGGTTCATCTTTACAGCCATGTAATGTCTCAAGGACTCGATGAGGTTGTCCAAGAGAGCCAGCAAAACCAGAAGAAATTCCATACTGAGCAAGGACGTATTTTTCACAAGTGAACTGGGGTGTTAGGACTTAGGACCATGACAAGATATAATAAAGTTTTTTTTGGTACGAAACGTGACAAGATAGATATGAACAAATGGTAGCACTGTTCAGAGAATCAGAGCGCAGAGGACTCACAAGTAGCATCCCGGCACCTCCAGGCGACGGTGGCGGCATGGTGACCACCTGGAGCCCCATCACGTTCTCCGTCAGCGGCCGGCACCTTGACCTGGTACCTCTTCAGGTCCTCCGCCGTCAGGATCCCTCCGACCTCCCTCACGTCCTTCACCAGCCGCTCCCCCACCTTGCGTCATAGAACACGCCCGGCCCCTGCTCCGCGACAGCCCTCAGCGTCCTCGCGAGCCGGATATTGCGGCACACCTCGCCGGCCTTCAGGAGGTCGCCGCCGGGGGCGTGCACGGCCGTATCCCCTTGTTGGCGAGGATTCCGTCCCGGGTCACCTCCATCTTCATCCGAGGCACGGTGACATCCTGAACGCCCGGGCCAGCTGTGCCGCCAGCACCGGCCTCAATTCCGATCCAATCAGGGGAGCATCGCGACAGCAGGCGAGCGTGCGGAGCGCGACGCGGGCCTGCGACTCCCTGGGCGGGCACGGGCGTAGCTCAAGCGGGGACGGTCGGTCGGTGCGCGCCGCGGGAAGCATCGAGCGTGAGGGAGGTGCGTGCGCAAGGCCGGGGCGACGGCGGGGAACACACAACAGCGGAACGGGAGGCCGCGGCGAAGGTTTTTTCCCCCGACTGGAAGACTCACGGAAGGGATGACAGGGACCGCGGGTTGATTACCAAAATTTTGAGGGGAGTTTTTTGCAAAATGTCCACGACGGTTGACGGTCGAAAGAAACGTCCTTTCTTTAATACTCTTTTCGCTTTAATCCCTCCCTTCCCTCCTTTTTCCACCCGAGGCCCATCTGTTCAGCATTTGGACTGCGGGTTGATTTCACGAAACATCAAGGATTTTTTTGCAAATAAGGCCGATGTACGAAAAAAACAGTCAGAGACATTGCTTGCTTTAATAATATTCTTGACTAGCAGAAATGCTCATGGGTTGTTACGGTCCTTACTTGCTCTCACATTATTATCCGCTTGTTCCTAATATATTGGTTTCGCTTCACAATATGTTGGTGTGTTGTCCCTAGTAGTCCTCTCTTTGCAACTATAGCAGTAGAAAATATTTGTAGGTAGTTTGATGCCATCTATTTATTACGAGGGATCCACACATGGAACTTGTGCATTCCGACGGAAGTGGGAGCGGGCACAGCCTCTGAGTGGTGTACCACCGTTCGGAGTCCTGTTACCGCGGTAGAAGGCGACCTACGATGGGAGCAGTGACAAGATGTATGGCGACGACGAAGGCACAATCATTGTTGGGTTCATAAATAGAAACAAATCTAAAGATGGGAATGATTAAATTTAAACACTGTATTTTTTAATACAAACTTTTGCATACGATCTCGGATGAATACAAACTTTATATCAAAATTATAGAGTTTGATGAGATTTTAAACTTTGTAGCTGGCAACTTTTTCATTCAAGATTGTTTAGTAGTCCAAAAAATATGTTATAAGTTCAAAGAAGAAACACATTTGCCACGTCATCGATCCATACCTCCGAAACCAAGCGTTCCTATTAGCCGAACTCTCCTCCCATCCTTCCTCTCAAGTAGCCAACCTTATCTCCTCCCTCCCTCTCTTTTCTCTCCCACCTCTCCTCTCTCTCCCGACCCTATCTCCTCTCTCTCTTCTTTCCTACCTCTCCTCTCTCTCTCCTCTCCCATCTCTCCGACACCCCCCGCGGTCCCACCTCTCCAGCGCGCCCCCGCGGAGGAGCCACGGCGGCCAGCGTGGCCACCTCGGCCCGACCCTAGTGGCGGAGGTGGCAGGCCCGGAGGCGACCAGCGTGGTCACCAGCGGCGCAGGTGGCTGGCCGACTCCACGGCGGCGACAAACGGCACAGCCCAGGCGAGCTCGGCTGGCGCGAGTGGCTTGACCTCCACAATTGCAGTAAAGTTTGGAGACCTTTTTACAAAATCATCAAGAAAAATTCCAAGGATTGCGAGTTGATTACGAAAAATTTGAGGGATTTTTTTGCAAAACAACCACGACGGTTGGAAGAACATATTAGGTAGAGAATTGCTATGAGTAGACATGCGCGTGTTCAGTAAGCTCTCCAATCTCTTCTCTAACATATGTATAGACGCGTACGTGTGTATGTGCGCGTGGCATGAGTGTGGTGTTGCGTGCGGTTGTGTGTGTCGTATGTGCGTACCATTTAAAAAACCGCCCTCGTAGCAAGGCCATTCAACTACAAAAAGGCCACGTTCACTTTAGGGAAACGAAAGGCCCATAGGTAAAACGAAAAGGCCCACGAGCGCGTTCCTCGACATATTTGGGTTCTGCGATTTTATTCCGCGTTTGGCGTAGCCTGCGCGGCACCGTTTCAAGCGGCCTGGCCTGCAAGGCCTTGTGGGCTGTTGCGGGAAGACCGCAACCGCCTGCGAGGCCCGCACGGCTGGAGCCTGCAAAGCGCCGCATCGACCGCGCCGCCGCTGCCTGCTCGGCGGTCGGCGCCCTCCGGTGACTGTGCAGCCTGCTCGGCTGCGGCGCCGCCAGATACTGCATCTCCTTCGGCTCATCCAAGGAGTTCCTTCTTCTCCGACGCGTCCCACAAGAAGGGCGACGCCAGGGCCGCCACTGCCAAGTGCCAACAGCACCGCCGCCTCCGGCGAGGAACGCCGATTTTTTTTTGTCAAGGTCGACCTCAGGAACGGGGACGGCTCGAATCCGCCGCCGTCCGTCCCACGTCGGCGAGCATGGGGCGGTGGTCGTCCCCAAAGGACCCCGCCCTGGAAGCGGCGCTCCGGCGCAACCGCCGCTGGGTCGTGAACAACCAGATCAAGCGCCTCCTCCTCCGTTTCCCTTCCCGCACGGCGCCCGTGAGGTGCCTCCAGTCCCGCTTCAAGACGCTCGACCTCATGGTCCGCGCCGCCAACTGGCTCGGCAAGTACCCCTCCTGCTTCGAGTTCTTCTCCGCCGACGCCGGTGGCGGCGAGCTGGAGCCCCACTTCGGCTTCACCAAGCGGATGGCGGCGCTCGTCGACGCCGAGGAGGCCGCAGTCGCGGCCTCCGAGCCGGCCATGGCGGACCGCCTCGCGCGGGTGCTCATGCTCGCCCGCGGCCGCCGCCTCCAGGTCTCAAAGCTCGCCGCGCTGCGGGGCCCGCTCGGGCTCCCCGACGACTACCTCCTCCGCCTCCTCCCCGCCCACACCGACCTTTTCCGCCTCTCCAACCCGTACCCGCACCTCCGCAACGCAGCCGAGCTGGAGCTCATCCGGTGGGCGCCCTCGCTCGCCGTCTCTGCCGTCGAGGCCGCCGCGGCCGTGAGCAACTCCGCCCCGCGGTTCAACTGCTCGTTGCCCGCCTCCTGGGCCAAGTCGCACACCAAGATGGAGGACTTCAACTCCACGCTTTACATCTCGCCCTACTCGGAGGAGTGAGCCGTGCCGTGCACGGACGCCGAGGCCGAGAAGCGAGCGGTGGCCGTGGTGCACGAACTCCTCTCACTCACGCTGTGGAGAAAGATGTCAATTCTGGAGCTGGAGCATTTCAGGAGGGAGTTTGGGCTGCCTGAGGACACGGCAAGGATGCTGCTCCGGTACCCTTGCCTCTTCTACGTGTTGAATAGATACAAGATTCACACGGTGGTGCTGCGCTAGGGTACGAGGGATCGGAGTTGAGGGAGAAGGATCCTGTCGTGGCAGCTAAGGATCGGCTTGGGGAGCTCATGCAGGAGGGGCTGCATGAGTATAATCAACGAAGGCGTGCTGCGAATATTGAGAAGAAGAGGAGGAGAGGGGAGATTGAGGTTAAGAAAGAGGAAGAGAAGGTGGAAGATGAGGAAACAGCTCGGCTAGATAGTGCAGAGAAGAGGGAGGAGAGGAGACGGTTTTACAAGGTGTTGTTCGATGATGGCAATCGGTGATTGTTAGAGGAAGGTGAAGATCATCAGCGTATGATTTGCTTATTGGACCTTGCGCTGTTGAGCACTTTGCTATTTTGCAATGTATGAAATCATTCATTCATGGATGCAATTAGTTTGACAAACTATCTACATCTAAAAATGTCCCCCCTGTGCAGGGAATAGATTTTGTTGACTGCTAATCAGAACGTGTGACTGAAGATCTGCGGTATGCGACAATTTAACCTTGTTGGATCAAGGCAATTACTTTATGGATGCAATAGGATTAGTATTGTCACAGACAGTAAGAGGTTGCAGAACATATTGCTAAGAGAATGTATTAATGGATTGACGATGGTTATGATAAGATTGGGATTTCTATGGGGCTCACAAGTGAGATAACAGTGCAGCCTGAGTTGTTTCCGGGCCATAGAGAATGGTATTCATGAGCTGCAAATGTTGCTGTTGAGGTATGACTGAATGACTGCAAATGAATAATTCAAGACTGGCTGATCTTTCAGCAGAACAATAATTTTACCTTATAAGCTCCACTTTTTTTGCATAGCAAATATTTGAACCTAAGACCCTGAACTTCAGTAAGCAATTGGGTATATGGTAAGCTGCAACTCATCTTGTTTCTTTGCCCTGTGCCATTTTTAGTTTCATTAGGATGATAGTCTTCCAGTTGGGCAATCTCTTGTATTCCTTTGGGGCATTTAAATCCTGAATTACTAGATTCATACAAAATCTCACGCATGTCTATTGTCTCGTCAATCATTTTTATGGGCATCTATAGTTATGAATAATCCCTTGCGTGCCTTATGGGCACTTTAATTATGAGCTATAAGCTTCTGTAGATGATTGAACTTTTTGAGGTCCTCCTTCTTAGCATTGATTTGGTTAGTCAACCATTTATGGTTACACTTCGATGATTTCATATCCTCAAGTGTCTATGTGCTTATGCCAATTTGTTGGTCTGCAGTAAGTCTTTCGGATTGAGTGGTAACATGCCCAATTTGTGTTTATGTCATTGAACATCAGCCTATGTTTTCCTGCTGATGTTGCAATGTGGAAACATTAATAAAGAGTAAAGAAAATAAACCAAACACCATACAAGTTTATGGAAATTTAACAACATTATAGTGTTGTACGAAACTAAGCAAAGATCAGAAGGCTGCCCTTTTTTCCTTATCATTGGAAGACTTGGAAAAGTTAGGGAAACCAATCATCATGCTAAGCAAACTCTTGAACTTTGCTATCCTAGAAGCACATTGATTGCTTTCGTGGTGGCCTCATCCCTTCTACACACCCCACCACCTTGTTGCTACCTTCCCATCCTGCACAAGGAAGGATGAAGATCATGATTCGGTCATTAATGTGTCTTTTGTAAACATTCAAAATTTTCCCTATTTTTCCTTCACTAGGAGGGATACCTTTGGCCATATTGAAGCCGCGCTTCTCGAGCTCTCTGTACTCCTGGCACAGCGCACAGGTGTCGCACCAGAAGTGGACACAGCAGTCCAAGCACGGCGATTCTTGTAGGTTGTATTGCGCCCGCATTGAGGAGCGTTTGCTACAAGTATACACCCACTGGCAACCTATGGACAGTAGCAGAACATACAGGGTCCCGTTCATGCAGCATGCTGCAAATAAGTAGGAGTCAGCCAAGGAGATTGATGGTTTGTATGAATGCACAAAGAGAAGAGAAAGGGTGGAACACCTACATGTGGAGCCTCTGTCCACAACCGCAGCAACACGGCCAAATTTAACGCAGGGGCACCAGCAAGTCAAGCAACCTGCAACATTGGGAAAGAAATGAAATATGGATCATTCTGAATCACGTGCAAGAAGCGTGAGAAGAACGGAGAAGGTATACTGCATACAGGTGCCGACATCTCCGAAGCAGCTGCCGAGTCCAACAGACCACTCCCCTGACATGTTGATAGGTTGAGTAGATTGTGGTTTGTGCTAGATGGTAAAACGAGGTGTCTGGCTGTTTGTTTGAGGCAATGCTGCATTTGATCCTCTGGGGATTATATATAGCGGTAACAACGCGTATTAGTATGATACATTGCAGATAGTATGAACACATTACAAAGTTAATTGCTTTGATGGTCTTTCTCAGAGCAGGGAGTCTTTGTTGTTTTCCTAGCTGTCGCACTGAAATATTGTATGCTGTTTTGTGGTTTTGTAGGTTTGGCCTTGAATTGGTCCTCCTGGAGACCCACGTCTGATTGGCATGTTCTGCCTTGAACCATTCCTTCTGAAATCCCTATGCCGAACCTGTGTTCAGGACTTATCATCATTTTGGAGTTTTCAGTTTGGCGGTAGTTTCTATTCCTTCTTGTTAAGGTTGGATTAATTAGATTGGCTGGATGAAGGGGAAAATAATAGAAGCTTTCCGTGTTGTCTCAATACTAAGAGGAGAGTGCTAGAGAAGAGAATCGCACCATGTGCTTAGCATGCTGGAGAGTCTGATAGTTGTAGTTTTTCGGTTTCTGGGTTCTCGCTGATAAAGTAAAGGATTGCTGCCGTATTCCCCACGGCTGTATATTCAAGACCTGTCGATGCTACCTGAGCAGTTTGTTAGTTTGTTCTGTTTCCTAGTTGCAGAAATGACGCAGTTCGTGAGCGACGAGAGGCCATATCTAATGATTGATGCAATGGATGAAATGGAACCGGTTCAGTTTGAATCGAAACAATTGCAAGGCAGAGTATGTGAATTCCCTTCATTTGGGCTCGATTTCTCTAGCATCTATAAAAATCCGCCCATTCTTGAGTTTTGCTCTTCGTATTTCTTGCTGCAGCCTTTGATGCCTGTTTCTTTTGTTTGCGCTTACCTTTTTTTGTCTTTTCACTAAAAGGCTCGCAAAGTTTTCAGAGAAATTAAGAGTTGTCTCGAAGCATTCTTTCTATATCTTGAGCTCAAATCATTTGAGTCAAATGTCACCATCGGCAACCCTGCAACCTGCGTCCCTAGTTTGGTGCCTGAACTTCACCGCTGCGCGTATTCACATATCGCCGCCAGCTCGCCAGATCGGGTAATGGTCAGCTGGGCCAGGCGGAGCCGCGGAGGCGGCACTGGGCCGCCAGTGGATGTACTGATGGTGGTTAGCCTTGGTGGTCTCAGGGACGGCCAGACACGATCGTGTGAGTGTGACACGAGAAATAACAATCCGAAGTTAGAAGATGAACGGGAGATCGACGTGCGATCTGAAATGATCGGACGTCCTTGGTTACCTGAAAACAAGCTCGTTTTCAGGCAACCGAAGGATAGCATCGCCTTTTTTTATTACTAGACCGATGTGAAGCTAACTCAAATGAACTAAGTTGACCATACGCACACTGAGGTGAGTATGCTCAGTTTGCTCACTCATCTTTGCATAAACATTTTTTTGGAGAAAACGTATGAGACCATCTCTGGGGGCAAGCCTTCCGGGGTACTGAATGGACTGTGACTGTATGTAGAGACTAGGAGGTTAAAAAAAATCCATGTGAACTTGGAAAGTTCTGTTCGACCATTTGTAGAGCTCAAAGTCAACTTCCAAGGATGGCGTCTGGCACGATACACGCTGCGGTGTGACATCTTTCTTTTGCTCTCCACGTGACTCCACCATCGATAACTTAGCCTTGAGATAACGTACGTCCATGATCCAGGCTTGTTGATTAACATTAAGGGCATCAGGGTTTACTCATCGCAGGCATGTTACATGGAGTACGTGCCAATTGAACCCACGCAACTCCAACAACACGCGACCTACACAAAGAGAGAACGTTGCACACGAACGTGCAACGACACGACGGCGACCACCATACCAACAACGTCACAGGCCGGTGGTCGGTGGAGAGCACCCGGCCGGCCCCGGAGCCGCCTGGTCGTTGGTCTCGGTCAGTAGACCTTGACGGCGAGCTTCATGCCGGCTTGGCAGTGGTCCGGCACGCCGCAGATGAAGTAGTGCGTGCCGGCAGGCAGCCGGACGGTGTCGTAGCCACTGCGGTACACGGGGGCGCGGTCCTTGGGCGACACGATGCAGTGGCGGTACCCGCCCTTGCTCACCCACGCCACGTCGTGGAACGTCGAGTTGTACTTGAACACTGCCACAGCGTTTTGCACGGAAGAAAACAACGTCAGTGTAAACAAAAGAAAGAACCAAAAAAATCTACTAGTCGATGGAGATCCTACGACGTATTACCGAGCATGTCGCCGGCGTGGAAGGTCTTGCCGGCGAGCCACTGGCCGTAGTCGACGTTGCGCGTCCACCCGGCAGCGTCGCCCACCAGGTACGTCGCACCCGCCGCCTCCGCGCCCGGGGCGGGCGCCAGGAGCACCGCCGCCGCGCACAGGAGCGCCGCGCCGGCGGCCACCAGAGCGCCGTTGCTGCCGCTTGCACTGCCTCTTCCCCGACCCGCCATTGCTCACCGCGTCAGCGTGCACGCCTTGGGAGAGATCAACTGCTTGGCTTGGTTTGCCCGCTGCCTATAGCTAGACTTGCAGGAAGGGCGCCCCGGCCGCTTGGCCTTTATAGCGCGCGCGCGGCGAGGGCGTCCGTGTACATGGGGTGGGTCAGTGGCGCTGGAACTGCGATGAGTGAACACTGAACACACGCATTATTCACCGCACGTGATCACACGCTGTGGAGTGCAACCCATTCATTGACTAGCGACGAGCGAACTTGTGAACCGGCCAGTGCGTGTGCGAGGAAATACACTCTAGACCTAGTAGAGATTAATGAATGAATCTTCTTTGGATAAAAGATACAGAACAGATCAGCAGAGCATGTGATGGGCACTGCGGCCGCAAGTCTTCGTGTCCAATGTTTGGCGGATTTCACGAATCGCTTGTTTGCTTGCACTCCTGTTGGGCACCGACAGTTCCCTGGCGTGTGCAGTCGATTGCTTGGCTTCCGCAAAGTCAGACTCGTCTGCCGTCACTGTTCGGAGCTCAAGTTGACCGCCCGTAGGCAGCTAGCTCTTGATATGATACACATACACCTCGAGAGCTGCGCGCTGTTCTTGAGAAGACCGGTTCGTCGAAACTGCCAACAAGCTGCCACCTAGCCATCCCAGATCCACGATCCACGGCGCGGCAACAGCGTTGCCGCTGGAGAGGCTCATCAAACAAATGCAACGCGCCACGTTTGCGCCATGTCGACGGGCCCATGTGTTTGGGGTGTGAGATCAGGCGCGTCGTCAATCGTCATGCCTACGCACGCACGCAGCGTTCATAATCATCCCCAAAGTGTTCGGTCAGCTTTGCAGTTCGGGGAGCACTTGCGGTGGAGTCTGGAACTTCCGTTAGCTCAGGGACGCAAGGATTACCGGGTGTCTGCATAGTAGATTAGTAGGCATCAACAAAAGGGATTTGGCTCAGAGCCATGCGCACGCCGAGGAACCAGGAGCGCGTACAATTTTACTGGCAGGATGCATCAACTCTGGGTTTTGTCTGTAAATAGTCTGGACATGACTTTTTAATCTAATTTGGGAGGTAATTGTATATAAAAATGGTAAAGAAACAAAATTTGATTCAAAATAAATAATGGGGGAATTCCGCAGTTGTATTCGTCTCCCTTTCTCATCACGGAAAACAAAAAAAGAAACAACAACCAGCGTCGCCATTTCGTAGGCCCACGTCGCCAAGCCATCACTACTGAGCGCGGGCACTACTAACTCACAGGGTGCACGGCCCAATACTGAAAACAAATAGTATCTTTGGGCCCAACCTGGATCAACAGTCCGGGCCACTCACGCAACATCCGACCGGGGTGGCGGGCGGCCTAGCCGTGTATTTTTATGGGCCATGGCATGTGTAGCCCGTCAGGGAGGACCAACAACGGATGTGAGTGTGGCCCAAGAGTAAACTGGATTGTATCTCCAGGTCCATTATAGGGGCAAGTGGCGAAGACCTGATACCACGGCCCTGATACCCCTTTCGGAAATGACCTCTGGCGAAGCTGGAACTCCGAAACATCTGCCTGAACTCCGAAGATCAGATCTAGATCCATCACACTGAAGACTGAACATTGTCACACTCGAAAAGAAGGGCACTCCAAACACGTACGAGTACGACCATTGCCCATCGAGAGGGAAATGGTTATATATTAGGGTCTTGTTCACCCCAATTCTAACTTTAGCACTATGAAAAAGAAGATTCCTCATCACATCAAACTTGCGGTATGGAGTACTAAATGTAGACAAAATTAAAAATTAATTGCACAGTTTTGTTGTACTTTGCGAGACGAATCTTTTGAGCCTAATTAGTCAATGTTTGGAGAATAATTCACCAATATAAACAAAACGCTACAGTAATTTTGGAACTCCAAAATTAGGCAAATGGCCTACAACTGGCAGTCTACGACTGCAAATAGCAAGGACATCAGTTCTGACTGGCCCCACTAATGGTCTGGGATTTCCATCATTAGGCAACTAGGCCCGGAGGATAATTTTAATTAAGTCCTAGTAATAGAGTAGGACCACTGCTTAAGGAGGGGGATGCACATCAGCACATGGTAGACCCTACCTAGGAATCCTCACTCTTTTTTTTTTTGAAACTTAGGAATCCTCACTCTCCCCGACTTGTTCTTTCTTAATGCCTCACAAATTAACAGTAGCACTAGCGCATGATGCAGCATCCAGATCTGCTTGATAGCATCCCAGATTCAGCAAATGTTGCATCACTAACAACTACTGGGGGAGAAACAGATCACGAACAATGCACGGATCAGTAAGCCGGCCAGCTGCGGGTAGCAATGCCGGCGGGGATCTGAATGATCTCATCCTGATCTAGGGGCACTTGGGCCCTCCTTCCTTGGTCTTCCAGTTGTTGTAGCAGGGGCAGGCGCCCTTGTTGCCGTAGAACCCGGGGGGCACGCAGAGGCAGGTGGCGCAGCACTTGTTGCAGAAGGTGATGCAGGCCTTGTGGTACTGCGTCTGGGAGCACCGCGACGCGCACTTGGACGAGCACTCCCACGGCTTCAGGTTGCCCCTGCCGTAGCCGTTCCCGTTGCCGCTGCCACCGCCGTTGCCGTTGCCGTTGCCTCTGCCATTGCCGCCGGCCTCCACCTCCTGCTGGACAAAACAGAAGACAGAGAATTGAATGAGCACATAGCGCACACGGGAAAACGGCTGGAACTTGAAGGCTGAAAGGATGAGGCCAGTGAGCTTACCACGGGGAAGGCGACGCCGAGGAGCAGAAGCACGAGCATCAGGAAGGAGACGGCCTTGGCAGCCATCGCTACTGCCCTGCCCAGCTTCTTCTCGGCACTTTTCCCTGTGCTAGAGAGGGAGAGGTGAAGCTGTTGAAGAAGGGGCGAGATATTTGGGGAGGAGAAACTGCCCTGCCCGGGCTGAGCTTTTATAGAGCGAGGGGACGGTGGACGGTGGCGGTGGTGGTGGCACCGTAGCACGGCAGCAGGCAGCAGGCAGCCGGGGAGGTGAGGGCAGTTATGGAAGGGAGCGTACCGGCCGCGGCGAGGACAGGCCCGGCATGTGCGGCGCCAGTGGGTGCGCAGACAAAGGCAGAAAGGCTGGCGAGTGGCGACCATGATCCATGCTCGCGCGCTCGGCTTTACTGCCGCCCCCCGCGTGGTTGGGCTCGTGAGCCACCGCGGCACCACCACAGGTCCAGGACCCGTGTCGACCATGAGTCCATTAACTTGGCCAGTTGCCCGCCTAATAACCGAAACGGCAGAAAGGTTTAGGCATTTCTGCTCTTTGTTTACCTGCCCACTTTTGCTATGATTGCCTTCTCTGATCTGATTAGCAGCACACTGCTGTCAAGGCTGGCACTGCATGTCTCGTGTGTGCATGTGGTTTGGTAGGTACACTAGACACAGCAATGAGCATTGTGTGGGGGTGTAGATCAAGGTCTGAAGCGGATGGATCAGGCGCTGCATGAGATTAGATTCCTCCCCGCGCAGCGCAGTGGTCGTAGTATATCCTAATGGCCTTTTGGCTCCACTAGATTGCGGGGCACATGGCCGGGGACAGGGATTTCTAGAGCCCATCTGCGGCATCGCAGTCGCAGTGTAGTGTAGGGGTCCCCGTTCCGGGAAACCCGAAACAATAACGAAAACTCGGGTCGGCAGGGCTAGTATTGTTTAGTTCCCAATTTGGGAGTGCCAAAGTTGGTATTTTGCCATAAATACGCAACTGTAGCATTTCGTTTGTATTTGTGAATTATTGTCCAAACATTGACTAATTAGGCTCAAAAGATTCGTCTCGCAAAGTACAACAAAACTGTGCAATTAGTTTTTGATTTCGTCTACATTTAGTACTCCATGCATGTACCGCAAGTTTGATATGATGGGAAATTTTCTTTTTGCATAGTGCCAAAGTTGGAATTTTGAGGGAAACTTAACAGGCCTTGTATCAGTCCAGCTTGCAAAAACGGAAAAGGGGGCTAGGACCAGCCACATGCATGCGTGCTCCTCCAGTCCTCCTAGCCCTCCTACAGGAAGTCCCGCCGGCGCCGGTGCAAGCAACTGGCTTCTCAAGTCGTCAGGCGGGCCAACTTGCAGTTGCAGATAAACCATACGGGAACAAAGATTTTGTGCAGAAGAATAGCAGAAATTAGGCCGCGAGGCGAAGTCATGCGTGAGTTGTGCTCAACATGCAGGCAACGCTGTCGCCGAGATGTTACTTTCAACCCTCTGAGAATTTCTGTTGTTTATGTTAAAAAAAAATTCTGTTGCTCCGACTCCGAGTGCATGCCTAGAGTCTGACGAAACCACATAGCCGAACATGCCGTCGCGCCTTGTGCCCTCGGTCTCGCGGCGGCACAGCGGGCCAGTGGCAGATACCTGGAGCTCTGGGAGAGTAGAGTACTAGCAAAATTAAGGGGTGTTTGGATACACCATTCTAAACTTTAGTACCTATCACATCAAATGTTTGGATACTAATTAGGAGTATTAAATATAGTCTAATTACAAAACTAATTGCATAGATGGAGTCTAATTCGCGAGACGAATCTATTAAGGGCCTGTTTGGTTATGGATGCTTATTTATAAGTTGCTTATTTGCTTATTGTAGTTGCTTATTTATAAGTCTTAGGTGTTTGGTTTGGGTTGCTTATTTGCAATAAATGAGACTGTTATTGACACATTTGCCCCTGCCATCCCATTTCCCTCTACCCTCACATTTGCCCCTGCCTTCACCGCCATGTTCGACCGCGTCGAAGCCGGCCTCAAGGCGTCTGGCTCCGACGAGTTCAACAAGCACAACGACCGCCAGATGCTCGACTTCACCTGCGCCATCCTGTTCGGCAGCGCGCCACCGTCCACCCGCTCGCGAGCAAGGCCATCAAGCCGTGGCCGCTCGAGCACTTGCTCCTCCATACCTTCCGCTTCCCTCCGTTCCTCGTGCACCGCGACTACGCCGAGCTCACGGCGTACTTCGCCGACGTCGCCGCCGGAGTCCTCGAGGATGCCGAGAAGGCCGATCCTGGCGCCATCCCGCGCGATGAGCTCCTCCACAACCTCGTCTTCCTCAGCCCGAGCGACGGCAGGTGGGAGCGGCGGCGGGTGGGAGCGGCGGCGGCGGGCGCGCGCGGGAGCGGCGGCGGCGGGCGGGAGCGGCGGCGGGCGCGAGCGGCGGCAGCGGGGAGGGACCGGCGGGCGGACACCAGGCGCGACGGCGGGGTGGGAGCGCCGGGCCGGGGGAGAGAAGGAGAGAGAGAAGGGGATGTGGGGAAAGGAGAAAAGTGGGAGGAGAGAGAGAAAAGTGGGAAGGGTAGGGGGTAAAGAGCACCCCATAAGCAAAATAAGCAGCTCTAAACTTGCTTATTTGCTTATGCATAAGCAACTTATAAGCAACTCTATAAGCAAGAGTGTTTGGGTTATAAGCATCTTATTTGCTTATTTATAAGTTGCTTATTTATAAGCAATGCTAACCAAACAGACCCTAAGCCTAATTAGTCCATGATTTGACAATGTGGTGCTGCAGTAACCATTTGCTAATGATGGATTAATTAGGCTTAATAGATTCGTCTCGTGAATTAGTATAGGGGTTTTGTAGTTAGTTTTATAATTAGCTCATGTTTAGTACTCTTAATTAGCGTCCAAATATCCGATGTGACCCTTTTTTCCTCGTAACAGCCCCTTAATCACGTTGCGGTGCTCAAAACAGGGCGCGTCGATCGATCGCCGCAAACGCGCGGGAGGCTGGGCGTCGGTGTGTGTTTGGACATGATTTGGGCGCGCAGTTACTCTCAGCCGGGAAAGGCCAGGCCACGTTGCCGCTCCGTCGACGGTGCAGTACAGCGTCGTGCGTGCCCGACAGCGCGCGCGGCACCGCTCGTGCTCGACCTGGCTGTGCCATCACCAACTCGCCTTTACTTCTCGGCCGCATTCGCATGTGAGCGCTGCCTGGGTCTCGCTCTCGCTCTCGCACATGGTGGTGGCAGTGTGGCACCCCGGTCCGGATCGACGGCCGGGCACCGCTGGGGCTCGTACAGTCAAGTCATACGAGATACGACCTGTCCTGTCCATGCCTCCATGGTGGTGGTTTGGTTTACGCCGCAGCGCGCCGTGCCAAACGTAGGCTCGCCAAAACATTGGCGCAGGATTTCGCCGCCTACGTTTCCACCCACGATTGACGAAAAAGTGCACGTACTCGGCACTGTCGGACCTGGACACGGACCTTGTTTACTTCCCTCCAAACTCCCACCTTTAACACTATGCAAAAAGAAGATTCCTCATCACATCAAACTTACGGTACATGCATGGAGTACTAAATGTAGACGAAATCAAAAACTAATTGCACAGTTTTGTTGTACTTTGCGAGACGAATCTTTTGAGCCTAATTAGTCAATATTTAGACAATAATTTACAAATACAAACGAAACGCTACAGTTGCGCATTTATGGCAAAATGCCAATTTGGTCACTCCCAAATTGGGAACTAAACAAGGCCCCATTTTTTGGTCGGGCGTGCGTTGGCGTTAAACCAAACATAACATAACATGGGGCACGGCAGGTGGACGTGCCAGAGTTGGGCCTCCGAGTTCAACAACTTATGTAAAATGGATTGTTATTTCTAAAAACTGATCGGATATCTTAAAAACAGACAAAAATACTGCTCCAACAGCTTTGCTATATGGAGTGCTATCCCTAAACTTTTTAGGCTATGACCTAAATTTCTCTCCTATATTCAAACATACCAATCCAAAGAGTGGACTGTTAAATCCTCCTTCTACTAGCGGGAGAGCCAACCACTCGGTGTTGAACCTTCATCCCCACCTCCATCATCGCCGCCGCCATCCTTCTCGCATCCGACCACCGGCGCCACTATGGAAGGTGTCGGCGGAGCTCCAACAACTCAACTTTGGCATGGCCCCACGCAACATCGCCCGTTGCGCGGCCCTCGTTGAGCCGTGGGTTGCCCGTGCTGCTCGTCCACACGCCGACGCGCAAGAGGACCTCGTCATCGTCTTCCCTCACCTCTCTGCTCGTCGCCGTGCCACACTGGGCGCCGTGTTGCACACTGGTGCGCCTCCGCTCGTCGCACGGCCACGCGTCGAGCCACTACTCGTGGCCTCGCACAGCGCTACCCGATGCCTGCCGTGGCTGGCGCGACGCTGCTCGCCGCAGCTCGCGCCACCCGCTACAGCCCGCGCGGCGCCGTCCACGCATTGTCCCAATGCAGCACCGTTGGTGGAGGAGGGGTCACGGTGTAGAGGGTGCCGGAGGGTCGAGAGCAGAGGGTGGCATGGCCAAGAGGAGAGGGCGGCGAAGGGCAAGCAGCGGGGGAGGAGGAGACGACGGTGGGGAATTTGTTGAGGTGGTGAGAAGGGAGGGAGAGGATAAGAAGAGAAAAAACCGATTTTGCAAATTAACCCCTGAGAAAATATTGCACTTGCGGATTAGTCCGTGAAAGAATTATAGGTATCTAGTTTTACCAAAACTGTTGGAGAAGAGCATAAGAGATATCTAAAAATCTTCTCTCTCCTGTACCTAAACAAAATTTAGGTCACCAGTTTTACCAATACTATTGGAGATGTTTGACAATGGATTTCTGATCGGCCGAGCGTGGTTGCTGAGGAGACGAGGAGGCTCTCTTGCTCGTCCATCCGAAGGCGGCCGGCATGCCGGCAGTGCACTTTCTGTCCGCGAGCGCGCGATTGTCGACGCTGACTGAGAGCATGGTGCACTAGGGATGGCAGCGGATCGGTTTCGGGTCGGATATCCACGGGTTTTGGGTTCACGGGGTTCGGTTTCGGTTCTCAGTTTTCGCCCACGGTTTTTCGGGTTTGGATACCCGAAATACCGTGGGTTTGGGGTGGGTTTTTAAAAGCACCCGCGGAGCTCCATCGGGTACCCGAAACAATTTGGCCCACTAAAAGCCCACTATCAAACCCTAGGTATATAACATCCTTATCCACATTTGACTCACCCAGGCAGCACCCCCCGGCCGCACGGCCGCACCTCCACACCGCCGCCTCCCAGCTCCCGAGTCCCGCACCGCCGCACGCATCCGGCGTCTCGCTCCCGCGAGGCGTGGCCACACGCCCGCCCGCACCCCGCCGCCGTGCGCCATCCCGGCGCACCCCCACCCCGCCACCTCCTGCACGCATGACGCGTCCCGCGAGGCCGCGCCCCACCGCCATCCTGTGTGGCCACGCCCCGCCACTGTGCGCCATCCCGTGAGGGCGCTGTAACGCCCGTAAAATACACCCAGTTAAATCACCCGTTAAAAATAATTTCCAAAATTTTTCCGACCGACGAGCTCCGTCAAATCCTCTCCCTTCCGTCGGCCCCGCCGTCCTGGCCCTGGCTTGTCAACTCTCCATTTTCCGCTCCCCGTAATTTTCGCCGCGTGCCCGTCAAGACCATCACCGCGCGCAGACGAATCCCGTATTTTTCGCCATCTTTTTCCCCTCCCTTTTCTCCCTTTCTCTTCTTTCTTTCTTTTTCTTCCTCTTTCTTTCCCTTCTCCTTTTTCCTTCTCTTTCTTCCTCCCCTCCTCCTTCTTCTCTCTCTTCTTTACTTCCCCTGCCCACTTGCGCCTGCACCCCCCACCTCCCCTGCCTGGCACGTGCGCCGAGGCGCTGGGCAGCGCACGCGCGCTGGGCCGCGCGCCGCGTCGGGCCGCGCGCGCCGCGCCGCGCCCGCCGCCGCCCGCGCCGTCCCGCCCGCGCCGCCCGTGCCCGCCATGCCCGCGCCGCGTCACGTCGCCCGTGCCACGCCCGCTCGCGCCTTGGCGTCTAGCGCTTGGCTCGGTGCGTCGCGTCGTGTCGCCGGTCACCGGTCGCCGCCCCTGTGGCCTCGTCGACCACGCCGCCACGCCGTCCACGAGCTTCACCACCCCGGCACGCCACCGGCCAAAAGTCGGGCCGCCATCATTACCACGGCCCTCGCCCGCCCGTGCGCCGCCTATAAAAGGGGGGAGCCGAGCCTTCACCTCCACACCCTCACCACGAGCACCTTGCCTTCCTCCACTCCCACCACCAGAACGCCGACGACCATTTCTTCTCCACCTTCTGTTGTCTCCAGGAAGAAGAAAGGGTAAAACCCTCTCCTCGCGATCCAACCCACCAATTTCCCTGATTCGCGAACAAGTCCTTCCACCATTCCAAAAATAATTACAGATAGGCCCCTGCTCTCGCGGTTCAGTCCTAAACCCCGTATTAAAGCCCCAAATACTCCTTTAAACCGTCATTTCATGCGCCAAATTTCCTCCAATCAATCCCAAATTCGACCACGGCCTCCTCTCATATATTTCCGTCGAGGCATATCAAAATTCCATGAAAATACCCTGTCTACCTATTTTCCATTCATATTTCCTGTTCGGAGCTCATCGGGTAAAATCCTTTTCCTTTTTATTTATTGTGTGCTCGTTTGTGTGTGCCGTAGATCGCGGAGTACCCGAGGAGGAGCACGAGGAGGAGTTCGACCGCGAGCCCGAGCTCGAGGACCAGTACCGCGAGCAGGAGCTCCCGGAAGGCTTTGAGAACGGCAAGTCCAATCTCACCCTTTGACGCATATTTAATACCCAGTTTTTCAGACACAACCTATTGGCCTGTTTTATAAAATGCATAATATTTTATCGCAAGACATGGTTGGATAGCCACCCCTTGATTGTTATGACTATTCCTTGTTGTCCCATATTTATCTCTAAATATGAGTTGCTCTGTTTAGATGATAAATACTGCTAGAATGCTTAGGAACTCATTATCCAAATTCAAACATGACTACACCTGTTTACTCGGAAAATAATGTGTGAGTATGTTTAACGAAGGAGTTGGGTTTTCGGGTGTGAAGAGAGGTGGTGGATGAGATGGATGGGTGTTTCTTGTGTGGAACGCCGGGTTGTTGGGCTCGTACCTCAGTGGTTGAGCAAAGTGGGAGATATCCATCTTGTCATGGCTAAGGACCGAGTTGATGTGTCATCCTGCCTAATTCTATCATCATACAACCACTCGACCGTTGTATGGGCAACGGCTTAGCATAAACCCCACTAGCTAAACTGCTAGGCTTCAGGTGTGCTGGTGAGCAACGGGAGGCTTTGGAAAAGGACTAAGCTCTTGGTGACTTAGGTCCCGGTTTCGGCCCCGTGGATGGGTCGCTAACCCCTTGAGCGCTTCCGTGTTGACTAGTCAGTATTAGCTAAGGTGGGTAATGGCTTTGTTAGGATCCGTACCGACACTAAGGTAATCGCGATACGGTACCCTACTTGTGGGAAAAGTGTACAACCTCTGCAGAGTTAAAACCTATCTGGGTAGCCGTGTCCACGGCATTGGACGAGTTACGGCTCGGTCACACAACTAGCTTTTGGGGATGACTGGTATTTTACTGCGTGTGTGGGTGGGTGGAATTTTGGAAGTGTCCGGCAGGTGTGCCGTGCGCTACGGCGGACGGGGAGTCCGGTAGTGATAAAACTTGGATCCTTTGTGTAGGATCAACCCCACTTGATGTGTTGATTACTAAAATGTTTTTCATAAAACTTTTTGAAATGGAACCCTGCATGTGTCTAAAAATTCAGCTTTACTGCAAATGAACCATAGCTTATTCCTTGATTACTCATATGCATATTCTTGTTGTATCCCCCTCCGTGGATGGGGTTGGACTTGCTGAGTACTTTTGTACTCACCCTTGTGTTGTTACTTCAGAGGAGGATCCGGACTTCGTCGCCGAGGACTTCGAGTAGGAGGTTGCGTCTGCACCCAACGCTGCCTGCGGTGTTGGCCCTTTTGCAGGATGCTTCCGCTGACGCTTAGCTCCGATTGCAGCCCGGAGTCCGACTGGACTGCAACTTGGATTTGTATTGTTATCGCTTTAGTCTTGCTTTGGGTGTGGCTTGCCCGCCCGCTCCTTCGGGAGTTGTACGGTTTCTGAACTATCTGTGGAATAAATGTGTTATCAGCCTCCTGGGACTGGTAATTGGATCATATTTAGTCTCTACTTATGTGGGGACGCTTCAGGCGCACCCCGCCACCGTCTCGGCCCCGCACCCAGCCGGCACCCCGCCCGCTCGGCCGCTCCCGGCACCACCCCGGCACCCTGCCACCCCAGTACAGAGACTCAATTGAGCTTTGGGTGCTCATGGTGATAGGATTTGGATGGGGATAGCAAAGTTATTGCAGGATTCTGGGGCATCTGAATGCATGTTTGCCATCGCTGGTTCATACGGTTACATTGCGCCATGTAATAGATCAGTCCTTCCCAATTCAGTTCATTCTGAATATTATCGATGCATCATATGTCGTAAGATTCTTTATACTAGGTTCAATCATGCATTTTCAAACAGGTCTTGTGTAAGCCTAGCTTCTTGGTATTGGTACACATCAACTGTCTTAATTTTTTCACAATGGGCTTATAAGATGCTTTTGGTTCATAAAAGATCTCTTTATATTTGCTTAAGATCTGTCACTTCAGTGTTGTATCTTCTGTTGTAACACTAACTGTCTTGCTATTGCCCTCCGAAGCATGATTTTGTTATTTTCCAATTAAATAATTAATTGACCTTGTTGTTAATTGTCATCTGTGGCTTTCCAGAATATGCATACACACTGAAGGTTGATGAGAAGACAGAAGAGTGATGTCTATAACTTTGGCGTTGTGCTTCTTGAGCTGGTCACTGGAAGGAAGCCCTGTAGGTGAGTTCGGCGATGGTGTTGACATCGTCCAATGGGCGAAGATGATGATAGACTCAAGCAAAGAACAAGCGATGAAGATCCTATACCCAAGGCTCTCAATTGTTCCACTGCATTAATCTTAAGATAACTCAAGTGCATTGTTACTGTTATACTGTACTGTTCATGTTCGGGTTTCGGTTAATCCGTCGGGTTGCGGGTATCCGCGGATTTCAGTTTCGGGGATAGATATTCACTGGAATCGGTTTTCGGGTCAGATTCGGGTTTTAGGTTCGGTTTTCGATTTCAGGTGCCTATGCACTCCATCCGATCAGAACCCACTCCGTTGCCATCCTTACGGTGCACCAGGGCAATGTCAGACCGCCCTGTCCAAAACATTTGGGCCAGGTGCTTTGACCTGGCGCCACCCTTCTCAGTTCTCAACAGCACGGCTCGCGAAAAGGGTCAAGCGGAGGAAGGAAGGATAATTTCCACGTAAACGGAAGGGAAGAATTCCGAACGGACGTAGTAGTAGTTTGGCTAAACAATTTCGATCTTACCTGCTGTAATCTGTTGCATTATTTAACTAAAAACCAATGTTTTAAATAGCCGCTAAGGGATTTACTCTAAAACAGCTTATGGCGGAGTTAAATGGAGCTACAGTGGGATATGGCGGTTAAATTGTACGTGAATACAAATAGAGAAGATTCCCTGTATGCTATTGAAAATTTAGCTCATCCCTCCCGTGCCATCTAAATTTAGTCCATGTGCCTCTGAAAATTTAACTCCATCCTCTATTTGCCATTGCTGTCACTATACGGTTGGATGGACGTTAAGTGAATAAGGAAAAGACAATGTTACCCCTAGAGATGAACAATTTTTCTTCGTACCCCTTTTTATGCCATTGCAATAAAAAATACTCTGTATACACAGACCAATACATATGCATAGACCATGTTCAAAAGCATATAAGCACAAACCAATACACGTATAGACCAAATAAAAAAACATTCAGCGATCATTGCAACTTTTGAAATCCATATAGATGCACGTACATCCATTGATGTCTAGATAAGCAGTCCTTGCACGGCTCGGAGGATTATTCTGGTTGCGTGCTAGACCTGAGCATTTTGCGAGTCGGGCTTAGGTCGGGTTGACAAAAAGTTCGGTTCATTTCGGGTCAAAAATTTGTGTCCACGAATAGCCCATGAGCATTGTCGGACCAAGTTTTTGGGCTGGGCTCGGGTCGAGCTCGGGCCACCCGTTCTTTTTTAGTTGGAAAATAAATGAAATTAATTGTTTGGGCAGGCTCGGGCTTACCCAATTTTTTTCGGGCTTGGTTTTCCCTAGCCACGCTTGGCCCGGTAGCTAGCGTGGGCGGGCCAAAACACATCGGGCTTGGGCCAAGCCCGTGGGCCAGGCTGAGCTAGGCTTAAAATGCTCAGGTCTATTGCGTGCTGCTGATTCTTGTGGACGGAAGGAGGAGGCTGGTATGGAGAGACGAGCCCCTGCGCTGACCGCTGAGAGAGGGAGGGCAGGAGCAGGCGGGCGACGAGCGACTGCGTCGCTGATTCCCAGGAACGGGAGGGCGAGCGAGGGGGTGGCGCGCTCCGTGGCCACCCAATTGAGTACCCCGTGATGCCGCGCTCTCGGTGGACGGGCCACGGCGGTGGCTAGGTTTTAACGGTGAATTGTGATCGACAGTGTTGATAGGAGATGGGAAGGGTAAAATCGGAAACAAACAATGAATAACGGAAATGATTTAATGGCATCACGTGCTTTTCTAGGAAAAGATGATGGCAATGGCAGCTAGGGGATGAAGTTAAATTTTCAGTGGCATTGAAGGGGCAGACTAAATTTGAATGGCATAGAGGGGATGAGCTAAATTTCTAATGGCATACAGGAAATTTTCCCTTACAAATAGTGTTACCCTACCTCAAATAGCTACAACGGATTATAGCGGCAACTATAGCGAGAGATTTAAAACTGAAAGGATCAAGACCCCTAAGAGGGGGATTGAATTAGGGTTTTGCAAATTTTCGTGGAAATTAAAACCTAAGTTAAGCCTAATTACCCTATATGCCTACAACCTTTAAAGTGTCTATTCTGCATGCATAAAGGCTTGCAACCTAGTTCCAACCCTACACTAGCATGGCAATTCTAGGAATTGAAATGCAGAATTGAAGTGCGGAAAGTAAAGAAAGGGTTAGAACGCTGATTTTTTTCGAGGTATTGAAGAGTCGACACTCTCCCCTAGTTCTTGTTGGAGTACCCGCGCAAGGGTATAGCTTCCCCTTGATCCGTGCAAGGACCAAGTGCTCACTAGTGGTAATCCATTCTCCACTCTGGATTAGTAGATTTGAAATGGAGCACAAGATTTCTTGGAGCTTCTCACAAGTCACCTCCTTGAGAGCTCACCAAGAAAACCACCACCAAGCCGTCTAGGTGATGCTGATCACCAAGAGCACAAGCAAAGACCCTCACTTGACCTATACAAGCCAAAGAGGTGGATGGATGCACACTTGCTACTCTCCAAGCACTAAAGATATGCTTAATCTTTAATTAAGAACTTCTCTAATCACTTCTAGTGATCAACTTGCCCTTGACCTCCAAACAAACCTATCAGCTTCACTGAGTGCCAAGAGAACTAAAATGAACCAGCCCAACGTGTATTTATAGGCCAAGGCAAGAAACTAGCCATTGTTGTTCACATGCACAGAAAACCCCATCACCGACTGATTCTTATTCTTATTCTTGCTGGCTGTGTCAACTCCTTCAGGAGTTTCATGTCCCGCTTGCTTCAACCACTATTGTCTACCGCGACAACGTGAGTGCTGTCTACATGACAACCAACCTGGTGCATCATCGGCGCACGAAGAACATCGAGATTGACATTCACTTCGTCCGTGAGAAGGTGGCCTTGGGTGAGGTTCGGGTCCCCCATGTGCCATCCTCTCATCAGTTCGCGAACATCATGATAAAGGGCCTGCCAACTCCTTTGTTTACTGAGTGTAGGTCTAGTTTGTGCGTCTGTGATCCTCTCGCTTCGACTGCGGGCGGGTATTAGGAAGTATATGTGTATTTTAGGATATATTTATCCTTTCCTTGTACACTTGATGTATTCCTTGTACTCCAAGCCATATTGGCCATATATATAGAGGTCAACCTCCTCATTAGGGTGTGTGGTGTTTTCCCATCTACTTCTCTACAGCTACTCTATGTGGAGTGATATTTTAGCCACCCTCCATATCACAATCCGAATATGAAGATTACAAAATCAAGACTATTAGAGGTTGAGCACACCATAGGCTCATAGCAGCTTTGAGGAACTTTGAAGATTCAGTTAGACAAAGTACTCGAGGAGCACCAGAACTACTCGGCGAGGATCTTAGAAGTACTTGAAGGTTTTTGCACTCGACTATGAAGCGCTTGGGGGCTTGTCAGGGATAGATCCCCAATACCCGCAAGGAAGGAAGAAGATGGACTCCTACTAGGATTCCCCTATAATCCTACTAGGACTCATACCCTGTAATCCTACTAGGACTCCTACCTTGTAACTGATTAGTAATCCCGCCCCCCTGGAGTATAGAAAGGAGGGCAGGGGTACCTAGATCGGAAGAACCATCATCAATAGTCAATAATCAGGCTACACAACACCCAAGTGTAGGGCGCAATATACAAACCCCAAATAGGATGTAGGGTACTACGCTACTCTGGTGGCCCGAACTTGTATAAAATCCGTGTCTTGTGTTCTCATTTTTACCATTAAGTCTCAGGTCCGACGATCCCCCACCAACCAATCTACTACCTTGGGATACCCCTCGGTAGGTTGCTGGTTATAAAACACCGACACTGCTGGGCTGCTCATTCTTAGGACCAGACTTTTACTGCTGCAGCTGCTGCAACTGCTGCAACTGTTGCTATTGTGCTGCTGTTGTAACTCGTATAACCTCTGTTGTCTCTAAGTAAGCTGCGGCCTTAGTGCTGGCTTCTCTTAGGTCCGCTTCCTTCCATGGTGAGCGAAAGAAGCAGGCGGTACCTGAGTAGGTGTAGCCGTAGGCTATTGTTAATGGCTGTTAGCATGCCAAGTTGTGAACCGCAAGTGTACGGATCAGTTGTAGCTCTTCCCTCAGGGTATTCTCCCAAGGTTTATCAATCTGTGGAATTTATAGCACAAGATCTATTTCAACTAGCATTGTTAGTATTAACTTGATGTTTATGAGAGATTCAGATCCAATGTACTAAGCATGTACAGACCGATAACATATAGAGCAAGGGTAACCAATCTAGAGCAACCTTGACTATGCACATGTTGTAATTCTGAGCGTGGATAACAAAGCAACACAAATATGATCTTAGTAAAAAGCATCTTTAAATCTACACCTCTGGTCCGGATCCTGAAACCCCCCACCTTACACAAGAAAGATCCTATCACGATCACCTCTATCAGCGCAAGCTGGTTAGGGTATGATCATAACAACATGTCATACTCATCGGTAGATTAGGTATGCAGATCTGGTCACCACGACCACAAGAACTCCCTAGGTAATCTATCATCAATACACAGATTGAAAAGCAAGCAAACCTGAATAATCACAAAACCATCTACGGAGATACTTACATCGCTAAGAACATGAACACATCTATCACTTCACCATGAATGATTGTACATCACAAGATCACCACTAGTATCCTACCTTGATTTTGATGACTCTTAGCTTTAGAACTCTAGCGTGATCTTCCTCATAGGGTGATCACACTGGCAGAGGTTCGCCTACGCTAGCCCCCCGACAACTGCATGACCCTCGGCTCTACGGAGAGGTGTCCCTCAAGCTTGTTTTACATCTCTGCTGCTTCACATCGAGTACGTCGTCTTATATGGGGCTCGGTGGATTTTTCGGGGTGTTTATAGTCCAAAGAGCATGTGGCAAAAATTGGAAGGTGAGGGGGTGAAGGAAACCCCTAGGCTGATCGGCCTGGGAGGGTCCAGGCCAATCGTCCTGGGCCTTCCTTTTGCCCTCTTGCATCCTGTTGCAACCCCAAGTCTCCACTCGTGCTTTGAAGTATTATTTTCACTTTCACGTGGGCCTAGCACGTTAGTTGTTTTGGGATGAGATTGATCTACAATGACTGTGCAAATCTCTGCTTGATCTTCTTTGATCCCGAAGTGATCCTTGCCATATCTTCACAAACTTAGCCCTTAAGTCATCTTGGAGGATTGCTTGCCAAAGATGGGTGCCGGAAGGCTCCAGAAGACCCTAGGCCGATCGGCCTGGGCTCCTCTGGGCCGATCATCCTCCTTCTTGGGCCCGTTGGCTTTCGTCTTCATCTGGTTCGATGCTCGTTCAATGCTTTATCCAAAAGTACACTTTTATGTCCAATTCCTTGCAAAATAGAGCATCCTCCAAAATATGCTGCACATGTGGAAATGACCAGTTTATTAGGTGTAATCAATATCTAGGTATTAAATTCATGTCATTATTAAAGATAAACAGGGGTAAAAGTGTGTCAATAGCGAGCATCAACAGCTGTGTACATACGCGACTAGAACGGACCAACACAGGCTGTGGAGACTCTACTTCAGGAGCTACTGGTGAACCAATCCTGTCAATGATCCTGAACCGTGCTGCTGCACCATCGCTCTTAGCTGCCTCAGCTACACGTGCTGCTGCTATAGTTGTACCCCAATCATTTGGACCTCCACGTGTGAACCTTCTTATTCTTCTGCGTGATCAACTTACCTTTCCCCTTGGCCTCTCTCGAGAGATAAGGAGGACGACGCTGGTCGTCACCCCCACTTGCACTACCACTGGCACCCTAAACATTTGCCATAGTGATAAATCAACAAGAGAAAACCACTGACGGAACACAATTTGCAAGAACTCCCACTGTCTCACTACCAATTGACAAGTCAACTAAACCTCGTTGAGGCTCTCGATGTACGTGCTATGAGCCTGAGGCTTGGCCTCAAGCTATGTGCCCATAGGTTCCCACTAACAACAGCCCAAGCACACACTTGCACACGCATAGGAATAGGAAGAATAATAATTTTAATAAGCAATATTCTAAGTCCTCCCACAACGCCTCCTTTCAATCTGAGCCGTGGACCACCGAGACTGACCGGTGGACCCACGAGATCTTTCTCCCAGATCTCTCGCGACAGGCGCACTCGAGTTGCATGCCCGCTTCAGAGTTCCCTAGCCACGTGGCTCAACTCCTCCGACGCCCGGCGCTCCACCTCGTCGCCGGCCACGACCGGATGGATTCTCGCGCCCCCTTCCCCAATCGCAGCGGAAGCTCCTCTACTACCCTTTCTGCAGCACCTCGCCACCCGCGCCCATCATCACATCGCCAGATCCCGGCTGCAGAGCCCGATGCCGCCCGTCTTTTCCATCGCCGCTCCACAGTCGCGCCGCCCCGGTCCTCGCTACGCGACGATTCCTCCTTCGCCAACCCAGACCACGGCAGCGACAGCTCCTTTTCCCACCCTGTCAGAGCTCCGCCCCGACAATGTGTTGCTCCGCGAAGTCCTGCTCCACCGCCCTCGTCGCTCAATCGCCGCCCCGGCAGCGCACTCCATCGCTTCTTCCCCGGCCTTCGCACCGCTTTCCCCCTTCTCTCTTCCGCGCAGCTATAAAAGGGAATGCCGGAGCCCCGCCGGAGTTCCCCTTCACCATCGCTGCCCTCCCGCTTGCTCCCTGTTTGTGCTCACAGCGCCACCGCCTAAGTCTGAGGAACTCTCCTCTCCGATCAAACACCACCTTCCCTAATCCACCAGCCACTGCTCCCCGTGCCGCACAAGAGCTTGCTTGTGGTCCACAAGAAGCACCGCCACCGCCGGAGTACCACCGGACATCCTCGCCGCTGTCCCAAGCCTTAGTCTTTCCGCCCAAGCCTGTTCTTTCCCGACCCCAAGCCTCATCTGTAAGACGAAGGTAAGCTATCGACCCTTTGTTCACCTCGTCCGACCCCTCCTATCTGCCCGACCCCGGTTCCGTCTCGCCCAACCCTGTCTGTTCCGCCGACCATTCTCCGCCTCGCCCGAGGGCTCGGCTGTATCTTTTTCCTTGAACCGAGGGTGTATGTGTAAAACTTGGGGACTTTTCAGCGTTAAGTCTGAGGACCCCTAGCACATCTATTCCTCTCGATTAAGGGTCAGATCATAAGTTCCTTCCCATCCGACCCTTATATCTTGATCTCCACCAACTCAAGCGAACCCCCACCCTCCTGTAACTTGCCGCAAGTTTCTGGGCTCAAACTTGCAAGTGTTGCTGTTGAAATAACCGTCTAAATGCCAACCAATGGATTGCATTCGTGTAGAGCTGCGTCTCGCCGACGGCTTCTACGAGCTGCACCCGGCGCCAGAAGATGAAGGTGTAGCCGAGCTCCTGCCTCCAGAAGCCGAAGCCGCCCAAGCAGAAGAGCCGCTTCCCTCCTCCTTGTTCGAAGGCAAGCCCCGGATGCATGAATCCCCTGTGTTTTACCAAACTTGCGCATGCCTTCTTTAACATGCTTGTGCATTTATGTATAGGAGTTGTTTGGAACCATAGATGCATAACTTAGCTCCCTTGATCTGAACACTAGCTGTTGGACCGAGTAGATGCTTGCTTAAATAGGAAATGGTAAAAGCCGAGTGATTTCCTATCACTCGCGAGTTGTAGGAGTTGGTTGTTTCCTCTTCTGTTGCAACTATAAGGACGATGGACGGGGCAAGGTGTTGGGTAACTTTTTGGTGGTCGGTTGATCACCCCGTCTGTCTATGAAACTTGCTAAGGCCCGACAGTGGTGGTGTTCGTGATCAAGTGTTTGAAAGTACTAATCTCATACCTAGTATGGGATGGGGAAGCCTAGTACCTGATTGAACTAGGGCGTGGCTTATATCCCTGCTGTCCCTGGAACGAGGTTCCCATGGTGCATCATGTGGGTGCAAGTGCGGTCACAGTACGGTAGAGACCGGGACCGTGGAGCATTGCATGCCAAGGGAAGTTTGGACCTGACACGCGCCTGGGAATTGATGGGGACGGCCAACACAGGAAGTGACCCTTGTGGTGCGCGGATGTCGTGAGATTAGGTTCGCCATGCATGGTTAAGAAACTCGAATCGATTCGTCTGCCTCTCACAGTTTGAGATTGCTTGATCGCTATGTCACCCTGAGTAATAAAGGAATCTGATGATGACATGGTCTTGATGAGGATATATATATACCTTTTGGTTGGTTCTATGGTTGCTTAGAATAGGTTGCAAAATTAGACCGGATAATGAACTCAGAAATGGAGCTAAAACTTGAAAGTAGGGATACACCTAGCGCTTTTGGCAAACAAACCCCTCAGCCAAAAGGCCTTGCATGTCTAGAAGTGGTGGAGTAGCGTACTCCCTGTCGGTTAAGTCTTGTTGAGCTTAGTAGCTCAGCCTTGTTGTGGCTCTTCTTTTTCAGGTGAAGTTGCTGCCTCTGAGCCCTCCTCTGTTGGCACTTGGCCACCCCAACTCCCTCCGGGTTGGACGGTTGAGTGGGATCCCTCCTCGGACGGCGAGGAGAGGGATCGCTGACGTCCCGGTTGGCCTCACCAGGGATGCCCGACCCCGACGAGTTAGCTTCCGCTAGTTGTTTTACCTTCTGTTGTTTTTCTTCTGAACCATGTAAACTCTGATGTTGTTTTATGGCCAAACCAAATGGTTAATTTGTTAACTCAGTGGACTTGTTGTTTTCTCTGGAACCGCTCACCTTCGTGTGAGTTTGCTATTCGGTCCTGTTCAAGTGGTTAAATCGGATGAAATCCGACGGCACTTCGTGTTTACTTGGTTAAGGCATGAGAGTCACAAATCAGGCGGCTTACGTCATGGCATGGTCGTGGGCACAGTTTTGACTCAAAATGAATGAGGTTTTTTTTTATCCAACCTGCAAAATGTTCAGTTCTAGTTACGAGAACCTTCTTATACTACAAGAGCACAGTATTCCAATACTTAGGTTATTTTTGCTAGAAGATCATTGGACTTCCTAACTAAAGGGGCCAGAAAAACCTTTGGTACATTGGAACGAACACGCAGTGAAAAGATTAATTGAAAATGGCTGAAAATGATCACGCGTCGGGTGGTGCTAATTGATAAAAAGCCCGAGGATTGCTAGCCAAGTATCGACGGTAAGCTGAGATTGTAACCTAATCGAGTACACAACTTTGGCAGCAACACACTTCTGTTCTTGTCCTCTTTCCAAGCTTCTTTAAATCAATCCCTCCCTCTATGGCATCACCCGACTTCCTGCTCACATGGCTGACTCTATCACAGACTCTGATAATGCATAAATTACACACAAGGCTTCACAATGCCCACAGCTCACTACTGGAAAACTGAACATTGATCCTAACCCATAGTACCGGTTGGTTTTTGATCCAGTACTAATGCTCACATTAGTACCGGATCTAACACGGAGCCCCTCGTGACCCTCTTTAGTACCGGGTAGTACCAGGTGAGAGCTCCACCCGGTACTAAAGGTCACCCATTAGTACCGGGTGAACCTCCCACCCAGTACTAAAGAGCTCCATCCGCCTTATCCGTCCACTCCCCATGCCCATACCCGCTCCCCTCTTTCCTTATCCGCTCCCCCTCCCTCCCTCTCTCTCACTCTTGGCCCGGCGCCGGTCTCCCTCCTCTCTCTCCCTCCCTCTCTCACTCCCGAAGGCGAGGGCACCCCATCTGCGCGTGCCGGTGGCTAAAGGGAGGTAGGAGGGCGGCGGGGGCTGGGCGGGAGGAGTGGCGGGAACACGGTGGAGGCTGGGCAAGGAGCGGCGACGAGGGTCGGGCAAGGAACGGCGGTGGGAGGACGGCAGGTGGGCGACGGACGGCGGGCGGGAGGGGCGGCAGGGACCGGACTCGGGCCGGCGGGGCTCGAGCTCGGGCGGGGTGATTTCTTTTTTATTTTTTAATACCTTTTAGTACCGGTTATTGCACCTGGTACTAAAGGCACCCCCTTAGTACCGAAGTAGCAATACCGGTTGCACAACCGGTACTAAAGTGGGTTAGGAACCGGTACTAAAGGGGCTTTCCCCAGTAGTGACTATGTTCCTATGCCTTGGCAAGATCTAAAAAATAGCCAATCTTGGTTGCAAATCTTAACTTAAGCTACTCGCATCGCACTGTTCACTTGAGCTATATAGCCTTCGGTTAGCAGACTGGTCCCCATGTTAGGATCTAATGCTCAATGTCTAGACTGCAGTTCTAGATTAAGGATAAAGTGTAACACACAAGACACTTATGACATTGGGCAACTACTGGAGAATGGACCTTTCGTCCACTGCATTAGTGCCGATTGCAATTGAGCTCAGTACTAATGTGAGCATTAGTACCGAGCCTAACGGCTAGTCCCCTAGGGCCACCCTATGACCCCCTTTAGTACTAGTTGGGGGGCACTAATCGGTACTAAAGGGTGCACATTAGTACTGGTTGGTGCCCCCACCCGGTACTAACGTGCCACCAGACTTTTAGTACCGGGTAGGGGGCACCAACTAGTACTCATGTGCACCCTTTAGTACTAGTTGGTGCCCCCAACCAGTACTAAATTCCCTACTATAAATCCACCTTCTTCTTCCTCCTGCCCGAGCCATTCACCACAGCTCGAGCTTCATCCTATCCATGGCGCCATAGGGGAGGTGTTGCCTGATTGAAGACCATTTCGTGGGGATTTCACTCATTCAAGTGTTCTAAAGGTTAGAAACTTCATCCTCCTTTGACACATGGTTAGTATATTAAGTTTTATGCTTTAGAGCTAGAGTAATTTGTGATTTTTAGAATAAGGTACAATGGAGAAATTTTTCGTTTATATGCATGTGTTATTTAGAGCTCATATTTATGATTTTTAGAATAAGCTACAATTTTTTGGATGCTATGTTTCATATTAGTCAAAGAAATTGATACGAGGTTAGAGGAATAATTTCATAGTTTAGTACTTTTCAAATATGAGCTAAATAAATTATGGCAAATGTGAGCGAGATAAATTGTGGTACATAGAGATAATAAGATGAAATAAAGGTACGCAATTAGTCATTTTTAGAATAAGCTACAATGGAGAAATTTTTCATTTATATGTATGTTTGAGCTAAGTAAATTGTAGGGAAAATATAGAATTTGTTCATAGTTTAGTTATTTGCAAATATGAGCTAAATAAATTGTGGTACATAGAGATAGCTTCTGCTACTGGAGGTAGTGGCGATAGTGGGGGAGATCATCGTTCCTCTCACGGCAAGGGGAAAATTATAGTTGGCTCTCATGATAACCCGAAGAAAATGAGCACGTGGGAGAAAGCAATGCTTCGTTATTTGCAAAGATGTCATGAAAATGCTATTACGGCGGGTCTGGAACCTCCTTTTGGTGTACCGTTGCAAGAGGCACAAATAAACTAGGGATGAGGCTGGGTCAGCGAAACCTTCATCTTTGCCACCCAATGATGCTTAAAGTCCTCCTAGATAGTACTCAGCGGATAGTTTGTCATAGTGTATCATGTTATTTGGGTCTAAAATTTGAATTTGTGTATTTCTATCTAAACTTTCAGCAACATTTGAGTTTGTCGTAGTGTATCATGTTGTTTGGGTCTGAAATTTAAATTTGTGTATTTCTATCTAAACTTTCATCAACATTTGAGTTTAATGGTATTTGTATCATCTTTGTTATATTTCATGTATAATTGTATGGATGATCAGAATATCTTTGGTTTGGTAGTACTTTATAGATGAATCGGTAATGGATGTACAACGCAGACAAACGCTCCATGGAGTACATTAATGGCTTGCGTGGTTTTCTCGATCTGGCAGAATACCGCTATCCGGTTTCATTTGTTGTCCATGTAGAAAATTGCAAAAATGAGAAGGATTACTCATCCAGAAAGACTAATCATGCCCACATATACAGTTCTAGATTCATGCATAACTATTTTATTTGGACCAAGCATGGGGAAAGAGGAGTTATGATGGAATATGATGATGAAGAAGAAGATGACAACATTCCTAACTGGATTCAAGGAGATGCCTTTGCAAATGCTCCAATGGGCCAGGCTGAAGAAGAGATGGGCGAGGTAGAAGGTCCTATCGATGATCTAGGTCAGGTGTTGTGAGATACAAAGGAACACTGCGAGAATGTGAAGGAGTCAAAAAATTCCAGCATAAGTTAGATGATCATAAGAAATTGTTGTACGTAGATTGCAAATAGGGGCATAAAAAGTTGGGTACCACACTGAAAATGCTGCAATGGAAGGCAAAAAATGGAGTTTTTGACAAGGGTTTTGATGAGTTAATAAAAATTATAAAGAACATGCTTCCCGAGGGGAACGAATTGCCGTTCTCAACGTACGAAGTAAAAAAGGTTGTTTGCCCTCTGGGTTTGGAGGTACAAAAGATACATGCATGTCTTAATGATTGTATCCTCTATTGCGGTGAGGAATACGAGAAATTGGAGGCTTGTCCTATGTGCGAAGTGCTGCGTTATAAGATCAGGCGAGATGACCCCGGTGATGTTGAGGGGCAGGCCAGTAAGAAGAAACTTCCTACAAAGGTAATATAGTATTTCCCTGTAGTACCACGGTTGAAGCCTTTGTTCAGAAACAAGGCACATGCAAAGCTGATGCATTGGCACAAAGAAGAACATAAGCAAGAAGAAATGATCAGACACCCCGTTGATGGGTCCTAGTGGAGAATAGTTGATATAGAATTTCCCGAGTTTGGAGAGGATGCAAGGAACATACGGTTTGGTTTAAGTATAGATGGATTCAATCCATTCGGTGAGCTCAGTAGTGGTTATAGCACTTGGCCTGTGACTTTATGTATGTGCATGAAGTGGAAGTTCATTATGATGCCGGTAATTATCCAAGGCCCAAAACAACCTGGCAACGACATTTATATTTACCTAAGACTGTTGGTTGGTGAACTTTTACTGTTATGGAAGGAAAAAGATGTACGTGTGTGGGATGAGGACAAAAAGCAGACCTTTAATCTACGAGCATTGTTATTTGTAACTGTCAATGATTGGTTGGCGCTTGGTAATCTGTCCGGACAGTCAAACAAGAGAAATCGAGCCTGCACGTATTGTTTAGATGATACTTGCAGCATGCATTTGAAACACTGTAGGAAGGTCATGTATACGGGCCATCATCGATTTCTTCCTGCTAAGCACCCGTTAAGAAAGAAAGGGAAGCATTTTGAAGTGAAGGAAGAAAAACGTACTAAGTCCATTCACCATAATGGTAAACGTGTGTTTTCTATGATAAAGGATGTGAGGGTAGTCTTTGGCAAGGGCTCTAGTAGCCAAGCTGTTTTGAATGACAAGGACGGACATGCACCCATGTGGAAGAAGAAGTCTATATTTTGGGAGCTACCTTATTGGGAAGTCCTTGAGGTCCGTAATGCAAACGATGTGATGCACTTGATGAAAAATCTTTGCGTGAACGTGCTTGGCTTCCTGGGTACATATGGAAAGGAAAATGATACAATTGAAGCACGTTGGGACCTGAAACGTATGAAACAACGAGATGGCCTACATCTAGAAAAGACAGATGATGGACATTACTTGCATCTTGCCAATTACACTCTCAGCAAGGAAGAGAAGGAAAGCATGTTGAGTGCTTGAATAGTATCAAGGTCCCATCAGGCTACTCCTCGAATATACAAGGAATAATACATTTTAAAGAGAAGAAATTCATAAATCTAAAGGCCCATGGCTGTCATGTCCTGATGACACAATTGCTGCCTATTGCACTGAGAGGTATTCTACCAGAGAATGTGAGAATGGCAATCGTGAAACTATGTGCATTCGTCAACATGATTTCTCAGAAGGCAATCCATCCAAACAATCTACTAAAGCTACAGCATGACGTGGTGCAATGCCTTGTCAGCTTTGAGATGGTCTTTCCACCTTCCTTTAATATCATGACCCACCTTCTAATCCATCTTGTTGAAAAGATTTTTGTTCTCGGTCCTATATTTCTACACAATATATTCCCTTTTGAGAGGTTTATGGTAGTTCCGAAGAAGTATGTTTGTAATCATGCCCGTCTAGAAGGAAGCATCACAAAGGGATATGGAACAGAGGAGATCATTGAGCTTTGTGTTGATTTTATTGACGACCTGAGTTCGATTGTAGTCCCTGTATCACGCCATGAGGGGAGATTGAAGGGAAAGGGTACACTAGGGAGGAAAGTTCAGATGAACATCGATGAGGATACATTTTATAAAGCACACTTATTGATCCCGCAACAATCATCCCTGGTCGCTCCATATATGGAGGAGCACAAGGCTACTGTACGGTCCTCAAACCATAGGAAGATTGAGGCCTGGATTACACGTCATCACATTGACACTTTCACCTCTTGGTTGCGGTGACAACTGATGGGTGATGACACGATTGAAGAACAACTAGCATGGTTGGCTAGGAGTCCATCTATCTCAGTATCGACATTCCAAGGATACGAGATAAATGGGTACACATTTTACACGAGAGCCTAAGACCAAAAGAGCACAAACCAAAATAGTGGTGTTCGTATAGATGTAATAGACAACAATGGAAACAAAGATAGATATAATGGTGTCATTGAGGAGATATGGGAACTGGACTATGGACCTTTGAAAATCCCTCTGTTTCGGTGCCAATGGGTGAAACTTATTGGAGGAGGCGTAACGACAGACAACTATGGGATGACAATAGTGGACCTCAACAAGATTGGATACAGAGACAACCATTCATCCTAGTCAATGATGTGACTCAAGTTTTCTATGTAAAGGACATGTCAAGCAAACCAATAAGAAATGGTGCTAATAAGTCAGATGACCAGCCAAAGCGCCACATAGTTCTTCCAGTGAAAAGAAAAATCGTTGGAGTTCATGACAAGATTGACATTTCAGAAGATTATGATCAGTTCAATGATCTTCCTCCATTTTCAGTCCAGGTTGATCCAAGCATCCTGTTAGCCAGAGAGGACGCTCCATACTTACGCCGCAATCACAACCAAGGGACGTTTGTCAAGAGAAAGGTTATTAACGTTCCATTAGATGACGTTGTGTAATGTATTAGAACCATTATGCTGTGTTTTGTGGTTATCAACAAAGGAACAAATTAATGTAATAACGCAGTGTAATGATATGTCATGTATCTGTTGGGTTTATTAACAATACTATTTGCAAAAATCTCACCCTATTAAACAAGAATAGATTTTTGCATGCTTAAAATATTAAATATTTCAAGTTTTTGTAGCGCCATTATATATTAAATAATAAATTTACGTACAATTAAACAAGTGCATGATTAAGTCATGGTAAACATGTTAATAACACTACAGGCACTATTCTTCTAAATTTTTGCATGGTCAAAATATCTATTTTTTGAATTTTAAAGTTAACATAAGTATTATGACCATAATAACCTATTAGTAAGTTAAAATTAATAACTTTACTATGTTTGATATTTGACCGCATCTAATATTTTTATAGTGTATATCTAATCAACATCAAGCTAACAAATTCTTTTTACAGTATTTATGAATGTTATTTGATTTACTATGCAATAAATTAATATAATAGCAATTGTAAAAGAACAAAAAAATAAAAAGATGTTTAGGCAGAAAATGAAATAGTAGAATGCAACCCCTTTAGTACCTTTAGTACCAGGTGGTAGGTTCACCCGGTACTAAAGGGGTGGATTTTGTTTCACGCGCGCGCACCCTTCCCCCGCCTTAGTACCGGGTGGCAGCTACACCCGGTACTAAACGGGGAACCTTTAGTACCGAGTGTTGCCCCCACCCGGTACTAAAGGGCATTAGTACCAGGTGGCATTCTTGCCCGGTACTAGGGTGGGAGGGGGTTAAAGTAGCTAGTGCGATCTTCGTCATCCCCAACACTTAGCGCCTTTCGCCGTCCGAATCCACGCCGCGCGCCCTCGTCGCTATCCGTTGCCGCCACCCTGCCTCGTCGTGTTAATTCTTAGAAAAATTCTTGAAGTAGCTACAAATTATAGAAAATCCTGTTAATTCTTAGAAATATATAAAAATAAGTGTTACTTTGATACTTTTAAAATTACCAAGTAATTTTATGATGTTGTCATTTACTGTTACAAAATTCATCAAATAGTTCAATCAATTATAGAAATGTGCAATTCAATGTAAATATTTTTGTAGTCAGTTATTGTATAAGTGTTTCATTCTTTTTTTGTTGTCATTTTCTAGCAATTCACTGTAAATATTGTTGGTAGTCATTTATTCTAACAAAATTGTATAAGTTCTAGTCATTCTTAGAATAAATCCAACTATTTCTTAGAATAATTCCTTTTATAGTATATTAGTCATTTATATTGTAAGAAATTGTATAAGTGTAGTCATTTATTGTTACAAAATGTGTAAATATTAGCAATTGTATAAGTGTTTCATTCTTAGAATAATTCCTTTTATATTATACTAGTTACAATGGCACGATCAAAGGATGAGGAAGCCCGATTGGATGAGGAATACCTAATGGGCTTGATTGCCGAATGTGGCAACAATGATCAACCAAATGAAGAGGTCGATCACAGCCAGACTGACACCTACTTCAACATGTCTGGTGATGGCAATGAGGAGCAACCAATTGCCGAGGAAGGCAATGATGGGCAACAAGGCAAGGTATAGCAATTATTATATGTAAACATGATTTCAACTCTACTTATCAAGATTATTGAAAATTAATATTTCTTTCATTTTTCAGCCTCTGGATCGAGCAGTAGGCATAAATGGAAATGAGGCAAGAAGAAGAAGTTAGAGGGCCGTATCATCATCACGAAAATTGATGAAGATGGTGAACCAATTGCTCCATACAATGCTAAGACCAAATTGGTGAATCAAATTGGATTTCTTGTTAGAGATAACATCCCAATAAGATTTCAGAATTAGAAAAGCCCTGAAATCGATAACAGTGTCGCTTCTACAAGCACAGTCCCCATAAGCGTGGTCCTTGAGAGAGAGAAGGAAATGATATGGGATCAGATAAAAGAAAACTTCACGTTCGAACGTGTAGATGAAGCAAAAGTGAAAGATTGGAGCTTCAAGAAGGGTGCAATTGCTTTTTAGACATACAAGAAGAATCTAAATGAAGACTACATAAAGAAGGGGCTTACACCAGATTTCACGAAGCACCCAAAGTTAAGAGATCACTGGGATTCATTTGTGCAGTTCAAGCAATTGCAAAAGAGCGCTAAGGCAACTAAAACCAACACTAGCAATGCTCAAAATAAGAAATACTTTCATCGTCTTGGGTCACAAGGTTACAAGAAGGGGATCATGAAATGGCAGAGGATGGAAGATGACATAATTGCTAGGGAAATAGTACCGCAGACTCTAGAATGGTCGGAGCGAGCAAAGAATTGGTATTATGCTCATGGCGGCACGCTCAGTACCGAAGATGGATCATTTGTGTTCGGCTAAGAATTAAGAGAGGCGGCTACGAAGCTTGTTGACGTAATAAAGGCAACGGGTGAAGGATCTTTCGTGCCTGATCGAGAGAAGGATGAGCTGACTATGGCATAGGTAATCTAGAACACCCTGGACATTGCCGAGGCAAGGGAGTAATTCCATGGAAGTGTGCCTTTCGTGAGCACATTGATTCATACAGAAGTCTCCAAAGAAGTAAGGCTGAACACGCACAATTGCTGCGAGAGTTGCAAGAACACGTAGCTTTGACAAAGGCAAGAATGGAGGAAGCAATCAACCGGTGTGTGGCTCTAGATCTTAGCAAACAAGCTAGTGAACAAGCAGCTGCAGCATCAGGGGCTAATGTCGATGTAAGCCTCTCTCAGCATCGAAGCAGCGTTGCTTCCATGGAAGCCCTAATTGGAGGATCTTCTGACATATTTGAGAACAACCAACACCAACCCGTGGACGACATCACTAGGAGAGCCCCTTGTGAGCTTGTTACTCCCGTGAAAAACAAGCTCATCGTGGTGGCTGAACAACCGACACAAAGTCAAACAATTCATGGCGTGGAGATTCCAGCTCGCAGTTATGCTAAAGTTGGATGGACCGAGTGGTCAACTGTTGGGATGACCTGGAACTGGAGATCCATAGAGGTGATGGGGAAAAGAATAGGAGAAGCCATCCATGGTTGGATTCTATGGCCCAAGCGCTACATAAGGATTATGCATTCGTATCCCCCGACCTTGGGATCATCTCCTCAAGGCTCAAGGGCAAGATCACCTATGCCATCTGCTAGGGCACCCTCTCCACTACCATATAGGGATCCTAGCATGAGTCCACGAGCAGACAGGGATCCTAGCATGAGTCCATGCTCTCCACCAGCTAATAGATCCTAGTATGAGTCTACCTCCCCCTGTTATGAGCAAGGCTACACGACGAAAGATGCCTTCAGTTCCGCCTACGGCGGCTACAAAGAAGAAGTAGAAGAAGCCAAACGAGAAGCAACCAGAGCCTAAGAAAGCTTATGAGATGACTGATGCGGAAATCAACGAAGTTGTGGATGCTGAGGTTAAAATTCACTTCATGGACCTCGATGTTGTAAATGAGTCAACTCTAAGAGATAGACCAAATCGGACCTTGAAGAACATATATAAGTTCCTCAACAACCAACATTACAAGAAGTACATACTTCTACCGTAGAACTCCAAGTGAGCGTATTTCCCATCTCATTATTTTTGAATTAGTAGTTAACCATAAGATTAACTAGCTTTGGCTAACACTGGATACTCCTTGTTGTCGTGGTTGATCGAAGCGCGGTCTATGTCATCGACTCTTTGAGTAAATTAAGAGATCAATACAAAAACCTCATAGACATTCTGAACAAAGCATGGGCTCGATTCCATTGACATCACGCGGGTGAATTCAAGGAGGAACTTGATTTCAAGACTGAATTCCCGGTATGTGTTGAATATCCACATCTCGTGACACTTCCTTGAACATAACAAATATTTCATAACTTCTTTTGACATATATATAATTTTTGAGACAGGATCCGGGGAATAATTTATGTGGATACTATGTATGTGAGTTTATCCATGGCTTTGTAGGTCCGAAGCGTGTGATCGACCATGAAATCAGAGTACATATACAAATTTCTTAACAATAAATTAGTTCTAATTGTGCAGACCCATTGATCTACTATATAATAACATTTGCTAATGACACAGATGAGAGACACGAAGGAAACACTCCTCGAACCGGAAAGAATCAGGGCAATTCATCAAGAGCAACTTAGTGGATTTCTTCTGGATGAGGTAGTAAATCCAGCGGGGGAATTCCATATTGATAGATCAAATCTTCATCACCATCAGGACTCGGGTTCAAAATAGTTGATCCAAAATGTTGAACTTGGAAAGTTGATGCAATGTAATATTATTCATATATGTGTATGCACTATATATATAATATTATCTCAAATGTAATATTATAGATAAATACAACTTTATATATATATTAGCATATTAGAACTAGTATACGTAAAGAAAATAAATACGAAATACTAATATAGAATAAAGAAATAGAAAAGAAAATAAGAAAAAAAAATAGACAAAAAATTAGTACCAGTTGGTCTCCCAACCGGTACTAAAGGGGTTTAGTACCGGTTATTTCAACTGGTACTAAAGGCCCCCTTCAGTACTGAACTAGCGATACAGGTTGTACAACCCGTACTAAAGGAGGTTACGAACCGGTACTGATGGGACTTTCCCCAACAGTGAGCAGATGTAATAAGAACACATGAATAAGTAGAACTAGAAATCAGTAACATGGTACATGCTATTTTCCATATGGGTTGGGGCTCTGAATGTTCAACCTCGCATGGAGATCAGCTAGCAAGATCAATCCTTGCGCCCAGATGACATGTTCAGCAACGCTTCACAGTGCGCCTGGTGGTTCTTGATCTGCAGCCACTGGTATGGTGTCGCCACCTAGGTTGGGGGCTCCACTCAATCCTCAAGGTGTGTTTGCATTCAATCAAAGGTCTAAAGTTATCTTCGGTGGTGGAAACCTTGAGTATTATAGTTGTGAACGTCCAGCATGAAACCGAGGTCAAACCATCCTAAGACTGCTGGCATCGTATGGCGCCGCATGGTGCCGTGTCCTTGGTCTACTGGCGTGTATTCTCCTATGCTCTGGTGTGTTCTAGTGACAACTTGATCTTTCAGGTTGGATTGAGTCAAACTGGAGTTATGCTGGACTCAATGGACTGCACCATGCGACACCAAGCCCATCTTCAACCTGTTTGCCTCCATGTTTGGCGTAGGTGAGGATCATTTTACAAAAGCTATAAAATGACCTTGTTTTATTGTCTTTTTACCCAATTTTGTAATATGCTCCAAAAATAGTAACACTTGGATGTTTTCTATTAGTTCATATGCATAAATCAACATAGATGCAAGAGAATAAGCATAAATATCATGAGAAGGTTCTAAAAGGTTACATAACTAGAACCAACATATTCCATCCCAAGATGGACATAACTATTCCACATGAAAGCTGATGTTGCAAAGGAAAATATTGCATTATACATCTAAATATGTGAATATTGAAGATTAAATTGTGCTCAATTGTGTCAACTAATTAATACGACCACTTACAACTATTGAAACAAAGATCACAATTTTTTCTTGTAGTTGGTTGGCCATGAGTCATTATTGGTACAATCATCAAAAAGTTTGTAACCAAATTAGTTAGTTTATGAAATATAGCTAATCTCCATACACAATTCACCAAGGCCTAAACATGGAATTATTGTCATTCTTGGAGCAAGTTCTCATTAAAAGAAGAAAGGCCAAACTGACAATGCGGGGATATAGTATACATAAAAATTTAACTACTTGTTGCAAAATGTTGACTTAGGGGGTGTTTGGATACGAGGTCCTAAACTTTAAGTGTGTCACATCAGATGTTCGGATGCTAATTAGAAGGACTAAACATGAGCTAATTATAAAACTAATTGCAGAACCCCTATACTAATTCGCGAGACGAATCTAGTGAGCCTAATTAATCCATAATTAGCACATGTTTACTGTAGCAGCACATTGTCAAATCATGGACTAATTAGGTTTAATAGATTCGTCTCGCGAATTAGACTCCATCTGCGCAATGGGTTTTGTAAATAGTTTATGTTTAATACTCCTAATTAGTATCCAAACATCCGATGTGACGGGTACTAAACTTTAGGAGGTGTATCCAAACATCCCCTTACTCTGACGTTCATTCTATATATGTATATCAAATAAAACAATTGTGTTAAAAGCACAAGAAAAGATATGCATGTGTTCAAGATTTGAATTGTTCAGATCATTTATATTGTAGCAGTTCACAAAGACATTTGGTTAGAGATATAGATATATCTTATGGGACCATCGCCATCTTTAAACTTCAACACTACGGTGGAGTCAACTGATAGTAGCCAAACTAGGCAGTAGTATTCAGCCATCTTGTCTGCCTGATACCAACAGCGGCAGCAGTATGGCGATGGTCTTCTACACGTGTCACTCATGTCAATATCTACATCCATGGGTGCATGTACGCCTCCCTTATAACACCTTATTTGAATGATTAAATAAACTAGGCGTGATATCTTGACATTATTCCAAAAGTATAGAAATTATAATTAATTCGCATTAGCATATGAATATATATTCGCATGAGTATATATCTTAGACTTTTTCATTAAAATTTCATTGTTTTTCTGGATATTCAATAATTGTTATGCAATTAATCAGAACTAGCATGGATAGATTTAGATTCGCTAGAGGGCCTATAAATACGTGGCCTTGTGCTTGCCATTCTCCCCATCCCAGCAATCACCATTCCTAGTTCATACTACAATTGTTGTGTAGTACCGAGCCCCCATGGATCCTAGGTTCAATGGAGAGTGGAGGGCATCTGAGATCCAAACAGTGAAATCTCTCATTGCCAGGCACAACACCAACAATAATCATGCCAACAACATGAACAAGAAGCACACTGACATTGTTGATGAGCTCCAAGCAATGTTCCCCTTGAAGGAAAAGCATCAGGTAACCAACTTATACGTTGAACTCATGGTGGAGATAATTCAAAGTGGCAACCAACATGTAGCAACAAGTAGCAACCTCATGAATGGCAACTTTGGAATGCCGATGGAGGATCCTGCCATGGGAAACATGGAAGAAGTGCTATGCAGTTCTCTTATGGAGGAGATGGGAGCCATGAGGAAGGGGGAAGAGGCACTGCAGAAGCAGCCCACTCTTCGGAAGCAACATGCCGCAAGGTTTTGGACTGAAGAGGAGCACAGGTTATTAATTTTCTTGTTATTCTTGAATCCTCTTACGACCATATGAGTTTTGACATTCTATTTATTTTTCACTATTTTCCACTATTTTCTAAATACTTGGCACATATTTTACGTGTATTGTTACTACACTTAATAAGCATGTGGTGTGGGGTATTGATTATGATGAGGCACTTATCAAGCACATGAGTTTTGGTATAATTGATTTTGAAAGTTTAGACACATGATATGAATTTGTATCTCACTAGTTCATCTTGATCCTTATCTCATTGTAGGCAATTCCTCTATGGTTTGCGTGCATACGGCCGTGGCAATTGGAAGATCATCTCCAGGCACTATGTTCCCAGCAAGACCCCGGTGCAGATCTCCAGCCATGCCCAGAAGTATTTTCAAAGGCTACAAAATCCCACCAAGAAGCAGCGCTACAGCATTAATGATGTCGGCCTCTACGAAGCTGAGCCTAGGGTGCAGAACAATGCTTCTGGCCAGGAGAGGCTCACCTTTGCAAGAGGTGCCTACAACCCAAATCACTATGGCTCTGGTGGCCAGCCTACTGCTATGAACAATCTTCCCAAAGTTAGGTTGCCACTTCCACACATCACTAGCCAAGCAAGCAGCAGCCAGGCTGCCACCTTGGCTACCGGTCATCAGCAACAGATGGAAGCTAATGGTTCTTTTGTAGCTCCGTCAGTGGAGGGGGATGGGAGCCACATGGCTTGGACTAGTGATCAGCAAGGAGAATTTCTTGATAATCAGTGGTTCATGGATCTACGCATGGACTAGGTTTAACATATGGTCTAGTACCATAAGATGCTTGGTGGCCTATTCGTTCATCCTATACTAGAGGTTTAAGTGTTCTAATGTGATATTTTCCTATAGGAGGGGGTGAATAATTTTATTGTAATGAATCATTGTGTACTCTTTTTATATGTGTGTCACTATTATATTGTGGTGTTATCCTTATGTTCCTCATTTTATACAAGGATTATATCTGTATCAGTATTACAAATAGCATATATACATTTGTGTTTAATTATGCGTTTCCATTACTAGATGTGTTTTTCAATTGTTGGCACTGGTGTTTTATTGTAGGACATGTTTCATAACTTTATAACTTTGACACTATAGGAAAAGAATATCAAAAGTATAAGATGATGATTAATGGGCATATATCTATGTTGTTAAGGAAAATGTTTGTGTAAGAGTCTACCACCAAGCAGACATATTCCTATGTCAAACATGATCCCGGTTTTTTCTTTGATGCAAGCAACTTGTTCAGCAGGATGTGCATGCAAATCAATATCCTCCAAATAGCCTTAATGTCATTCATTCATAGGACAACTATGGCATCATTTCTTTAGAATTACAAAAATAATGTCAACATTTCTTACTTCCATACCATCTTTTTTTTTTGATAAACTATCCTTGGTGAAACTAACTCCTTTTTGCGGGAACCAAAGAAAGATGTCAATTTTTAAGGGTACTTTGAGCTTCCACTTGTGGCAATGAGTACGAATAATATTCTAATACATAGTGTCATGTATATTGATTTAATAGATAATTATCTTCTCTTATGTAAATGCTTAATGAATATTCCTGGCATTCTGATAAAGTAATTTCGGCAACTAGGCTATGCCATTGTATCATCTTATCTTCCACCATAGCTCATCTAAATGAAAAATTAATAGGGATATGACTTACATCATCCACTACGATATCATGCTTCATGTGGACTATATGCATAAGGGAGCATATCGCTCCGCAGTGGATTATTGCTAGCCATTTGTCCTTCTGGAAAGCCTGATTTTAGTACAAGTATATAGACTTCAAAGTTTTGAGATGTTTAAATTTTAGAAATTTTTTAGAAAAACTTTCATCTAACAGAGCAATATTGAGAATCATAAATATTTCTTTTCTTTTGAAAAAAATAAGAGGACAATTGAGACAAGCAAGATGGGACATGTGGAATCTATCGGGATAGGTATGCACATATTGTATTTGGAGGTATACACATAATTTCCCCATAGAAGGGATCAGAGACATTTGCCATCAATGTGTGAGAAACATACATGCCAATGTTGGCATCACTTACAGACACCAATTTGATGCTATTTAAGTGGTGATTTGATATTGGTATTCACACTAGCCGCCACTTGTACATAAAATAAACCTATATTTACATGTGTGTCATAATCTAGATCATGTTGTGAATTTGTAGGAAAAGCGACATAAACAAGAGGTTTTTGTATGAACTACAATCCAGCATGAACAATGAACAATGTAGGAAAACTGTAAAAGAAAGATGGAAGCTTGTGCCACAAAAGGGATCCATGCCAATCGGCATGGGCCCACATCATGCCCAAAATCAATGAACTTCATGACCAAGTTAAAGGGGCAAAGCACATGAAGATTTGACAAGTTGATCTCATGAAAAGCCCAGGAAGGGTAGCTTAGAGTTCTACAAGAGAAGCAAAACTTGTTTGGGGGCATAATTTACTCATTTGGACTCCTATTTGGGTGGTGTCTAAATGGGTAGCTTGAAAAGATCTAAGACTTAGCGCTGAACTCAAGAAAAATTGGATCCAAGCCGATTATCATGGACTCCTTTTACACCCAGAACGTGTGGAAACTTCATCCCTAAGACTCAGTTGGCATTGAAGTAAGGCTAAGAAGGGGCCATACCAATCGGCATGGGGCCTTTGTTGGCGGCAGTTAGCGCGCTAGTTTGTGAACCGCAAGCACACGGATCATCGTAGCTTTTCCCTTAGAGCATTCGATCCAAGGTTTATCAATCCTTGGATCAACAGCGAACTGGCTAGAGTTTTGTATCTAATCTAACGGATCAATCCTAACATGAAGCGTTGATTGCACATAAAGGCAAACCTGTTGTAAAGATTAATGGCATAAAAAAGGGTAGATTACATCCACAGATATATATGAGATAACACCACCAAGGGCAACAAGAGCCTACCATCTTCTAGTTGCAGTTCTAGCCAATAAGCAAGCACATCATGCATCTCATCCAAAGGAATCTTTTAACTACTACCTCCGGTCAACCTCCCGAAAACCCCCACCTTACACGGAAGCAGACCCTGTCACGATACCCCATATCGGTGTAGGCAGTTTAAGGGCACGACCACAAGTGAACGTGTCTAGCTATCATGAAGGGTCAACATACTAGATATAATCACCATGATTACATAAAGCATGCTATGGAGTCTAACCTTGCATTAGACTAAGGAACAAGCATATTCATAATAGATAGAAAGCATAAAAGAAGGCATTGAGTCACTAACAGATCGGATGACATCAAGAACATTGCTCCCACAATATGTATTAGATCATCACCTCCGAGCACATATCATCGACAACCTACTACTACTCCTAAACTTTTCCATGGCTTCACGCAAGGCGGCTATGGAGGCTAGGGTTTGGCCTAAGCCATTTCCTAGACAACTCTGAAAACTTGCAGCGGCTCTAAGCTCCCTCTGGTGAATGCCCTAGGTTTCATTGAGTTCTGCTGGATGAATGCATGTGCTGATGGAGAACGAGGATATTTATAGTCCAAAGGTACCATAGGGCGAAGGGCACGTCGATTGGAGCTAGAAAAGGGCCAGCCCGATCGGCCTAGTCAATTTTATCATGTTGCTGACCTCAAATGCCCAAACTGTCTATACGAAACTTGTAGGTCTTTTCGAGCTATGTAGTTTAGACATAAAATTCGCCCCAATCAAAGTCCATATGAGGAAGATATGCTTTGTGCGATCTACTGCTTCTACGGACCTTCTGACCTTCCAATCTTGATGTTAATTTAGCATAACCACAAGATTGACTTGCCAAATCACCACATACTTCACCTCTAAGTCATCTGGAATGATGGTTCGTCCAATGTGGACACATTTGGAGGCCGAATTGGTCCAAGCTGATCGGCCTGTGGGCCTTGGGCCAATCAGCCCACCCTCTTTTGGTCTCCATTGGTACTCGTCTTTCTCATGTAGGCTCCTTGTGTTATCCAAAGTCTAGGTCCAAATCGAGCTTGTACAAAAGTCACCTGTTTATGTCGTATTTCCTGCCATTTTGCAATATAGTTCAAAATACAACACATATGCGAATGTGGGTTTATTTCACATGCCAAGTGGTGGGTTAGTATAAGAATTAATCCAAAAACACCACTTAAATACCAAAAAGGTGGCAATAACAAGTGACAACAACCTTCCTTCCTCGATTCAACTTCCTATATGCATAAGATCTCCTTGGGCTATAAATACCCCCTCCCTCGGCCATAACTCGCATCCATCCAGCAAAACTCGAACAAATAGAGGGACCAATACCATATCGAGCTGAGGGCCACTGTAAGTCTTCAAAGTTGTCTAATATATGGCTTAGGCCAAACCCTATCTGTCGTCACATCCCCATGCGATTGAGGCATGGTGTAGTTCATGAGCTAGTAGTGGATCATCGATGGTATGTACTTAGAGATGATGATCTAATACATCTATTATGTGAGCAAAGTTCTTCATGTCATTTGATCTATTGACTCAGTACCTCCTTTTATGCTTTATACTAACATGAATATGCTCCTAGTCTACGCATTAGACTATATATCTAGCATGCTTTATATAATTATGGTGATTAGATCTAGTATGTTGACCCTTCATGATAGCTAGACACGTTCACTTATAGTCTTACTCTTATCCTCTCGCGCGAAACCGTAGGATCGGGATCAGTACTTGTGAGTTAGACCGAAGGTAGTAGTTTAAAGATTCTTCTGGATGAGATGCATGATATTCTTGTTTGTTGGCTAGAACTACATCTAGAAGGCGTTTGTCTCGGTTACCCATTTGTTGTGTTATCTCTTACTTATATCTATGGATGTGATCAACCTATGTTCGTATGGTTCATCTTATATTAGTTTTATTATCTCTTCATGTTAGGATTAATATGTTAGACTAGATAGAAAGCACTAGCCAGTTTATTGTCAATCCACGGATTGATAAACCTTGCACAAATACTCTATCGATGAGCTTGCGGTACAACAATTGGTGTGCTTAAGTACCATCAAAATTCACCTATCATTGTTATCAAACATGACTCATAATCAGAATGTGGTAATGGGTTTTTGACATTTAATAGCCAAATTTAAATTTCACATGGAGGCAGAGTTTGGGATATATCTCAAGCAGAGTTGTATTGATGCGTATTATAAAATGTTTTGCTTCATATTGAAATATAATTAAGGTATCATAAAGATTTGAAGACAGATTAGAAAGACTGAAAAAAAACACATGTACCTCTAAGTTACAATGTGGAAAGTTAGGTCAGCCTATTACAGATAATAAGGAGTCCACTTCAACTCATTTACTTGTTAACTAAACTTGTTCTAACAACTTTGAGGATAATTAAATGAACAATTGTTGAATTGTGTCCTGAATGCCTTATGATTGAGTATAACTTTTAACATATTTTGAAGAAAAAAGTCCAAACTACGCTCTTCAAGTATAGCGAAAGTCCAGATAACATCCTAAACTAGTTCAGTTTATCCCCTAAACTATACTATTTTGTTCAACTGACCCTATAATGTAATTTGTAATTTTTATTTCTCCATGCACGAGTTGAATTTTGATTTGGGACTTTGCGGGGTGTAGTGGACATCATAACCTATATTAAAAAAATATTGTATGAATTTTTCATCATTAGTTTTTATATAATTTTATATTTTAAGGATAAATTTATTATTAAATATCCGATCCTATCAAAATAATGGTAAAAAATTTATGATATATTTTTTTAACATGTCTTATAATTTCTGTTATCATCTTCCAAAATTTGAACTTAAAACACCACTTGTGCATGGAGAAAAAAATACAAAGAGGTAAATTGAACTAAATGGCATAGTTTAGGGGTAAACTGAAGAAACAAACTAGTTTAGCAAGTTATCTATACTTTAGTTATAGTTGGGGGAGTAATTTGGAGGAATTGGAATTGGAATTGGAATGTATTGTATTTAAGGACAGAGGAACAAGTATATTAATAGTGACGACTGACGAGCCTATTCTTAAAACATGCTACATGGATTGGGATGTGCCAGTTTACTGTCGCTTATTGTGACACGATGAACGTATACGGCTATACGCGATATACGCGACGGAGCAAGAGAGTTTCCTTCCCCATTTCACGGTCGCTCGTTCTCGATGTTACTCACTGTTTGCCGCCGCTTATGTGGGGTACGTTGCAGGGCGGCGGATGGGCGGATGGCACTCCTGCCTGCACTGGCCTTGCGTCGGCCAGCAGATCGTCGGCGTGTACGGGCTCCTGCAGCAATAGTCGCATCGTCCGCTGCCACACGCCTTGTAGCAGACGGGCTGCGCCATCGCCGACGGCCGCTCGTTACCGCCGGGACTGCCAGCCGCGGCGGCGACCTCGCCTCGCTCCCCGGCAAGATCCGTAGGCACGCGACCACCTATCACGGAAAGAATTTTTGCGTCAAGACACCATCCGGGCAGAGAAAGATCGCTCTCTGTCGTCTTACGTGCATATAAAATAGACTAGCTGGTGGTACTTACATTGTGCGGAGATTGCTAGGCACCCGAGTAGGACGGCTGTCAGGATCGTCGCCGGCGCATTTCCATCCGAACGGCAGCCAGCGGCCTTCATTTTGGCTTGCTGCACGTCCAGCCTTTCTCGCTCGGTGCTTTCTTTCTACCGTTGGTACGGGCGTACGGCTGACACGATCACTGTGAGTTTGTGAGAAGAGATGCCTATCAGCCTATAGGTGTCTAGTATATGTAGACCATCAGACATCAGAGGCGTATGTGGATTATAAATGGGATAATGAAATATTTGCCAGCTAAATTCTCCTATGTAGAATAATACGGACCATTGAATTTTCTAAGATTTAACCTTGATCTGTGTACATGGCTGCATCTCCTCAAATAATGTAAAATTATTCTATGAGATTTGTGGGCTCCACAAAGATGAACACATATACTCCCTCCATCCCAAATTATAAGTCATTCCAAGAATTTTGGAGAGTCAAAGTATCTCAACTTTGACCAAATTTATATGATAATATAATAACATTTATGATGTCAACTAAGTATCGTTAGATTCTTCATCAATTATATTTTCATAGTATACCTATTTGATGTCATAAATCTTTATAATTTTCTCTATAATTTTGGTCAAACTTGAGATGCTTTGACTCTCCAAGATTCTTGGAATGACTTATAATTTGGAATGGAGGGAGTAGTAAGTAAAGAATCAATATATTTCCATGTAAAGCCAAATATTCCTCATTCCTCAGTTGGCAGGTGCATATGTGCTACAAACTGCTCCCTCCATTCTAAATTGTATGTCGTTTTGACTTTTCTAGGTTCATAGATATTATTATGCATTTAGACACACAATATATCTACGTGCATAATAAAAATTATGCACCTAGAAAAGCAAAAACGACCTACAATTTGGAACGGAGAGTAATATCCGAGCCATATGGACATTCCAATGCATATCTAAATCAGATATTCATTTAATGTTTGCCACCAAATATAATCCTTAACAAATACTTAAGTTATACTAAGACTAACTGTATGCACGATTTCTAGTCCTGGTAAAAAAGGTACAGACACAAATCTGCACATTCCATGTACATGTCTAGTGAAAAGCAACACAATATTGAAAATGGTAAAAATTCGTCAAAAAATATACAGTTTTTTAAAAAAAACAAAACTTGGCGTATCTATAATTCATATTATAGTATAGTTTCTCAAAAATTCTGAGGTCAAAACTTGTTCTAGTTTAATTTACACGAAATGACAAGTGTCCAACGCATACTAAATGACATTATTTTCTTAAGAATTATACTGCACAGATACACCAGAATTTACCTTTTTGTATGAACTAGACCAGTACATGATTTCACTTAAACTTTTGCATTAATTTATATCATAGTCCTAGGTATGGTTACGCCAAATTTAATTTCTAAGAACTTCTAAATATGCTTTTGGATGAATTTTTATCATCTCTAATATTTATGGTGTTTTCATCAGGAGATGCACCTTCCTCTGACTAAAAGTGGAAAAGCCCACTTCACTCCCTGATGAAAAGACCAGAGCACTCCGAGCCCGAGGCCGAAACCTCCGAGCCCAACACCCTCGCGCCCACCGTTTACGAAACCCGCCACACTCCCTCCCTCTCCGACCTAACCTAGTCAACAACCCACAGAGACAGTCAATCATCGCGAGACAATTCACCTAGGCCCACTTCATGACCTAAGCATAACCTTGAACGTCCATCTGCCATCCTACGGCATAAAATCCATCTGATGTCCACCTGTGACTCGGCGAGCGCGTGCACTTGACTCGTCCGGTCGGTGTCGTCTGGTCAACCCCGGTTCAAAAAAACAAAGAAAGAATTTTTCCCACATATTCTGACTGCTCACCACCCGGTTCTCGCCGCCGCCGCCGCCGCTTCCCCCGGCTCGCCGGAACCCTAGGACCCAGGCGCCGTCGCCGGACGCGCGGCTGCCGCCATGACCGGGTGCGCCCCCCTCCCCGATTCGACCATCCGTCCGCGTACCGCCGCGTTTCCCCGTACGAGGAATGTTGTCCGCCCATGTCGGAAAAGGGGGCGCCTTAGGGGATGCGTCCTTTTGGCATTTATGTTTGGGGGATTCACATTAGTTATTGCTAATCGCTAATCTTTCGCATTAAGATTTAATCCTGTGGCGATTTTGGGGAAGGCACGATTCGGATTGGGCGCAGTTGCTGCGCATAGTTGAAACCAAATGATTTTGTTCAGGATTGTGTGCCTTGGATTTTCGTTGGTTTTGATCGAAAGGAGATGTCTTTTCATCTGGGGCGATGTTAGGGAGGCCGGTCATGTCATGCATTTGTGGTGTTGGGGCTCGATTTAGCGGATAAATTGTGTTCTGCCCTCGAGTTCAGATGAAAGGCTGAATGTTTTGTGGATTATGCAGCGGCGAGTTGTTTTGCAGTTAGGGGAAGTTCTATAGAAAGGATGACATTTTCTGTATTTTGGTTTTAGTGATAAGTAGGTATACTGCAGTACATATGCACTGCCTGTTCTATTCTCATTTATAGTATGTCCACTTCTGTTTGTTGTCTTTCAGGGGAAAAAAAACACTTCTGTTTGTAGGAGTGCAGGTGTAACTCCAAAGGGGAGATCATGGCTATCTTAGTTCTTACTCATTGATATGGCTACTTTGTTTCAAGGGGAGATATGGCTACTAGCTTGATTATCTGGACTTTAGTTCAAACTTAGTTACTTACCCATTGATAGCTTGGTTATGGGCAACTGGGTGCATCTCCTTTTTGAGATAGAGTATACTCATTGTTCATTTTCTATTGTTTTTTGGCCCGGGTAATCTGTTGGATAAAAACATCCTGTTTACTTTCTGTATTGTTGTGATCGGTGTGTCATGTAAGCTGGACATGAACAACTGTTCTTGTTTGCTAAATATGACTTGCTTCATTGGTCAACAATATCATTTTAGATGGAGGTTTTGGAATTATGATTTAGCTACATAACCACCTTTTAAACTTATCTTTATGCAATGGTGGTCGATGGAGGTGAGTCTGATCTTGAATTTTTGAAAGTCAATGTTCCATCAATATTATGAAAAAAAAATGAGGAAGCACAAGTTAATTTTTATCATAGAAATCGAATCGTTGTCTGCTTGCCAAAATTTAGTAAGGTCCCGTTTGGGTTCCTTCATTTTGAAGGAATTGGAATCTATTTAATGGAGTAGGCTAATTTATGTTGGAATGTGGCATTCCACAACTTTCCAAAGTTTAGATATAAGCCTATCTTAAATTCATGGGGTGGGAGATGGAAATTGATTCTATAGATTATGGTTATTAGAATGGAATTCAATTCTTATAGCACGCTCTTGGACTCGCTTCTCTATAGTAGAAGTGCAGCATATAAGTATCTCTCCCATATCACCAACTATAATATACAACTATATTCCACATACAATTATATTAGCTTAATTAATTTGTGTCTAAATTATGATTATTAGGATGGAATTCAATTCCAATGATCCAAACGGGGCCTAAAAGAAATTCTACCTTTCTTCATTGCTTAGATACATTTAATGAAATTATCTGCTTCTACGTGACCTGGAATTTGGTCTTTTTTTATTGGCAAATGATAATTGATAAACACATTACAGTAATTCTGGTGATGTTATTTGCGATAGAGCAACCCTTCTTTATTCATTTTTCTTTCAATTTATTTTCTGCAGGACAACTTGGATAATTGATGGCCAAAGATTTGCCACCAAAATAAAAAATGCTTCTGGGCCTTCAGATCCCAGTAAACAGAAATGGATGAGTAACCCAAGTAAAGAGTGCCCGAAGTGCAGCCATGTCATTGATAACAGCGATGTAAGAGTTTTGCATTGCTATTATGCTGAAGTTGAATTGAACTAGCTATTATTTCTAGTACAGATGCGTTTTGCATTTCTCCGTAGCCATGTGCAGTTGCTTTTTCTAAACAAGTAGCTATAAAAAATTGATATATTAGCAACTGACAAAGAAATCATCATTTTGCATATTTTAAGGAGTTGAATCAACTTGTTTATAATGCTGGAATACATAATCAATTGCTATAATTTATATTTTTCAATTCAGCTGTCGTTCTTTTGGTGCAGATCATGACCAGCTGAAATGTTTTATGAACCTATTATTTCTGAAATGCTTTGACTTTTGTATAATGCATATAGTATAGGGCTTTAGTTTTGGGTACTTCACAACTACTCCCTACGTCCCAAATTACTATTCATTTTGACTTTTCTAGATACATAACTTTTGCTGTGTATCTAGACATAATACATATCTAGGTGCATATCAAAAGCTATATACCTAGAAAAGCTAAAACGAATAATAATTTGGGACGGAGGGAGTACAAATCTTAAATAAAAAATGGCTGTAAGGTGCTATTTAAGTGTGATCATCTGATTGTTGTGTTCTCACTGCAGGTTGTTCACCAGTGGCCCGGTTTGCCTAAAGGTGTAAAATTTGATCCGTCTGACCAGGAATTGCTTTGGCACTTGTTGGCAAAACATGGAAAATCTGGTATAAAACCTCATCCATTCATTGATGAATTTATTCCAACGGTTGAGGGAGAAGATGGCATCTGCTACACTCATCCACAGAAACTTCCAGGTATTTATTAGACTGTAATCTTATTTCTGAAGGATTATGGGAATTTTCAGGATTGGGCTTCTTAAGATGAGTAAGAAAATGACGTTTTTTATTTTCAGATAAGATCACTTGTAAAATTCTGCAAAGTACAGCTACTGTCGAATGCTTATCTTTGTTATTTGATGTCTTTATCCTTCAGGCTATTTTTTGTTAATGATTGTCTACAACCTGCATTTAGTCTAGGAAAACTCCTGGTGGGGCAATAGGCTTATTTATTTTACTTCCATTTTAGCTTTCCACCATGTCACTAAGCGACAATCTAGAACATGTACAACTGCTTGCATTGTCACTGGCCTTTTTTCAAACATATTCACTTTCTAGTTGGAACAGTTTTGGCTTTGATACTCCACTTGTTTCCAATCATCTTAGATTGACCATCCATTTCAGGTGTTAAGCAAAATGGAAGTGTATCACACTTCTTCCACAGAACATTTAGAGCCTATAACACTGGCACTAGGAAGCGTCGAAAGATAAACACCGATGATCTTGCAGATGTTCGTTGGCACAAGACAGGCAAGACAAAGCCAGTATTAGTTGAAGGAAAGCACCTCGGCTGTAAGAAAATAATGGTGCTTTATACGAGCACTACAAAGGGTGGGAAGGCTGAGAAAACCAATTGGGTGATGCACCAGTACCACCTAGGCACTGGGGAGGATGAGAAAGAGGGTGAATATGTTGTCTCTAAATTATTTTTTCAGCAGCAATTTAAACCTGGGGAGAAGAATGCTCAAGAGCTAACCACAGCGGATGGTTTAGAATCAATGGCTGCTGAAGCAGACATTCCTGATTTCACTACATTGCCCTCTGAAGAACTTGTTGGTACAATCCAAGAAATTGCTCAGAATCCAGACCATAATCCTTATCAGGTAACTTGAATATTCATGTTGTCTTTATTTATTTCTTCAGTTCATAGCACACATTTGTATGTGTTAGGTAAGCCGAACCAGCAGAGAGAGCATACACTACAAACTTGTTTTTGATCATTGGAAACAGAATTCAGTTAAGGTAGCACAAATTTTCTTCCTAATGTGCAGGTTAATGAAAACTGTGAAATAAACATTCAAGAGAATGCTGCTGAAGAGACTGTTGTCCTCCCACCCTCTGAGAAACCAGAGGGTGGAGATAACCCCCAATCACAAGATCCCAAGTTGTGGGAAGGTGAGTCCCAGTTTGAACTGTTAGACTCTCAGCAGCTGGCAGAAGGACTCGCTCTGTGCGATGAGTTCCTCCTGAGTCAGTCTCAGACCTCCTGTGGTGGCGGAGATGAACCCAGAGCGATAAAGCCTCGCTTGGCTGTTTATGCCCAACTGCCCACAGAGGACTTCAAGAAAGATTTGGAAGAGTGTCAGCGGTTGGAGCCCTCAGATACTGTGAATCTTGAGCTTGACAACACAACTGAGTTTCGACTGAGCCAAATTGTATGGTTTGGATGCCTTTGACTAATATCAGTTCAGTTGCCCATTTCTCCCCCTGTTTTTGCTGAACTTGTGCTCTGCCCGCAGGATTTTTCACAGGACAGCTTTACAACATGGGCTGGCGGCAAGATTATTGATGACTGACGCTGCTCCAACGCACTCGAGGTGCCATTTTGTACATGATGAAGAAACAGCCGATCCCTTTTCTGACACTGAACCGTGCACCAACGGTAGTCTCGACTTTGTGGTGACTGGTGAAGTACTTATTTTGTCAGAGAGACCTGAACGAAATCCGCTGACTCTTCGAGGGGAAGGAAAGCCGGTACCTTTTGCAATGTGTTCGTCTCATGCGTATGAATTGTACTCCCTCCGTTCCATGTAGGTGATTTTGGCTTTTCTAGGTTCATAGATATTATTATGCATCTAGACAAACACTATATCTAGATGCATAGTAAAAATTATGTAGCTAAAAAAGCCAAAACGATCTACAATTTGGAAATTTGGAACAGAGGGAGTACTAAAGAACTCATACCGCCGACTGCTGAGTACGGTTCAAAATAGCCTTGGTTGCATGAGCTTGTAAATTACAATTGTAATATCCTCATTTTATTTGACAGTCTCACCGTGAACCATTTTCTTGTAAAAGCCTGTTTGGAAGACTACTAATTCTACTAATTCTAGGATTTATTGAGATTTCGACCTCAGTCTCGACTTTCCAAACAAAACCTCCACGAAACCATAGACGAACCAACAAAGCGAGGCATTGTCTCAATGAAAAAATAAAACATCTTTTGTTTTGGTCGAAGTTATAAAGTTAGTGCGCGACCTGTCCCAGAACCTCCTGGCTGTCGGCGGGGTTTCTGCCTTGATGCTATGTGATCCATTTGAAGCCGCTGAACTGAGGGCCTGTTTGGATACACTCTCATAAACTTTAGGACACTCATAAAGTTTAGGAGCTAGAAATTGGTAGTTCTAAAATTTATGAGTGGGCTGTTTGGATGGAATCATAATCTTTAGGATGTTAGAGGGGAAATGACTTTTGTACCCCTAATTACTCCACCCCTGCCTTGTTTGTAGCGCCGTGGAGAGAGAAGGGGAGGGGCAATAGGAGTAAAGGATGGGTTGGGGACCACTTTTAGGAGAAAAATGACCTATTATGATGGTTTGGTCCTCCTAATGAAAACAGCACTCCTAAATATTATGAATGCACTTTTATGACATATGTTTGGATGCACAAGTCCTAAAAGTGGATTAAAAGTGAAGTCCTAAAGATTATGAGTGTGTATCCAAACAGACCCTGAGAAACCAAGCAGAGGAGAAAAGGGTTGCGGGTGCGGCATCCGGAGACCATTTAAGTCTCACATGTCCAGCACTCCAGCTAGAATTAGACATTACATTAGTATAGGGCCGCTGAACAATTCGTGTTTAGCATAGACAAGCAGCACAATGATTCAATGATAAGCGCTATTTGTATAGGGCCCTCAAATATAGATTTTCTCTGCACAATTGGATTTTTTTACTGATGGCAGGTGGCGGCAGCGGGACATGGCCCTCTTGGGTGTAGAACAGCCTGGCTGAGAAGCACTAATCTAATCTGCATTGGTTTTTAGTTTTGCTTCTTGATATGATTGTTTATTGATTGTGACAACTATGGTCCAGCTCATGTCACTCTGCATCTCTGAAGGATAAGACGACCTTGCATTAATGATCAGCAACTTGAGATGCATCCTTGAGTGAGCATTCCTCCTTTAATCCTCTCTTTATACTTTGTATCTAGTATGTAAGTACTCATTATGGCAGAGTAATTATATTTGGTTGTGAAGATACATCCAGCTCCTGTCCGCCATCTACATAGTTAAGCAAGAAACTAATAAAAATCCAAGCCTGTATCGAACAAAAAACAAGGAATTCAGATTAAAATTATAGCACATATGGGGACATGATCAAATCATATGACATGTGGTAAACATTCAAGTCATGATGAACGGAATTTATTATCTTCAAGTTTCTCATAATTTAGTTGTCTCTATGAGTTGTATCCAATTAAATTCGCAAAATTCGCATATGCTCATCACAAGCATTTGCATCCACACATATAAATGATATTGCAAAACAGAAAAAGGGAAAAAGCTCGCGTAGGCATCGCGTGGGCCGAAGCTCGGGGCGCCGGCTCAACGTCGCGCGGAGCGGAGGGGGACGGATCAGACAGGGAGGCTGCGGCCGAGAGCGCCTGGGTGCACGTGAGATGAGGAGGCACGAGCACAGGGTGGTGGCACGGCAGCATGTGGGTGATCACTGCAGGTGTGCCGGCCGGGCGACGGTCGTGGCGGCGGGCTGGTGTGCCCGGGGACAGCCACGCGGGGCCACCGCCGGGGCGAGCAGCGCCCTGCTGAACAGACTGAGATAAGTGAGACAGGACGAAAGGTGAGATCAGGTAAACATGGAGCTGTTAGATATTGTTGGTTTAGATTGTAATCAGTTCAAACGAGATTTGGTTCGCTAGGCAGTTGTAGATAGAGTTGTTTGCTATCTTGTTGTATAATTTTGTAACTAGAAAATCTTGTAAATTAGATCCTGGCCGGACTAGACTCTTTGGACTATATAATGTAAACTCCTCCGTGCGATTTATGTACAACAATTAACACAAAGCTGACGCCAAGCCAGAGGCCGTCATTCCACGCTAAAGCGCCTCTGACTTCTTTCATGGTAACTAGAGCTGCTGCCGCCTAGGTAGATTGCATCCATGGCTTCAAGCTCCAGCGTCCCTTGTTCGGCATCCAGATATCAGAGAAGATGAACAAAAGCAACCATGCGCTATGGTAAGCGTAGGTGCTCACTGCTATACGCGATGCCCGTCTAGAAGGCCACATCAACAGCAAGATTGCTGCGCCCTCCGCCGAGATCGACGAGAAGCAGGGAGACAATATCGTCAAGGTTCCCAATCCGATGTATGAGGAGTGGTATGCTCGGGATCAACAGGTCCTGGGATTCATCTTCACGTCTGTGACCAAGGATGTCCTTGGCTAGATTGCTACTGCCACAACGGCGGAGGTTGCTACTGCCACAACGGCGGAGGAAGCATGGGGAGGGGGGGTGAACATGTTCATGCCCATACACGCGCACGTTCAGTGAATGTGCATCTCGCGCTGACTACAACGAAGAAGGGCACGATGAACATCACTGAGTACGTCGGCAAGATGCGATGATTTGCTGATGAGATCGCGGCTACAGGCAAGCCACTCGACAATGATGAGATGATCACCTACATCATGAATGGCCTTGACCACGACTTCAATCCGATTGTCTCCGCCTTGATAACTAGGGTTGAGCCGATTTCGGTAGCTGAGTTGTATTCCAATTGCTCAGCTTTGAAAACCAGCTTGATCTGCAACACGGTGGAGGCTCCAGCTCTTTTGCCTACGTCGCCAACGAAGAAGGTCGTGGTGATGGAGACCACAGCCGTGGTGGAGGACGCAGCAACAACACCAACAGCCATGGTAGTGGAAGCAGACGAGGGGGTGCAGGGCGTGGGTATGACAACTCACGGCCATTCAACAATTACCAGCATCACCAGCGCAACAACAACAGCTCCAACTCTCGCCCCTCTGCTAGGTATGCTTAAAAACGGGGCATGTTGCCTCTGAATGTTGGTACCGCTTCGATGAAAATTATGTTGTAGATGGAAAGCTTGTTGCTGCGGCCTACAATCATGCCTATGAGATAGATACAAACTGGTACATCGATACTGACGCATCAGAACACATCACAAGCAATATGGAGAAGCTCTCAATTCATGACAAGTACAAGGGGAATGATTAGATTCACACCACAAGTGGTGCAGGTATGAAAATTAGTCACATTGATCATACTATTGTCCCTACTTACTCTCGTAACCTGCACCTAAACAATGTTCTTTACGTTCCTCAAGTTGTAAAGAATCTTGTTTCTGTTCATCGTCTTGCTAGAGATAATTCTATTTTTCTTGAGTTTCATCCAGATTATTTATTGATTAAGGATCAGGCCACGAAGAACACAACCCTTAGAGGGAGGTGCCACAAGGGACTCTATCCTCTTCCTTCAACCCATTCAATAAAGTAGGCCTTTGGAGTCGTGAAGCCCACTTTTGAGAGGTGGCACAGCCACCTTGGTCATCCATCCTCTTCCAATGTATCGAGGGTGGTCTCTAGTAATAGTTTACCATGTTCTTTTGAGTCCAATAAAGAGTCTACTTATGATGCTCGCCAAAAGTCAAAATTCATCAATTACCTTATTCCAAGTTGTATAGCACTTCTATTCATCCTTTGGAGTTACTTATTCTGATGTTTGAGGGTCTGCTCCCAATTCTATTGGAGGAAGAAAATACTATGTTAGCTTTATTAATGATTATAGTAAATTTACTTGGATTTATTTACTCAAGTTCAAATATGAAGTGTTTGAGAAGTTTCGTGAGTTCCAAAATCTTGTTGAGAGACTCTTTGATTGAAATACCATGCAAACGGATTGGGGGGGGATATAAAAAGCTCCACTCCTTTGAGAAAGTTGGCATCTCCCATCATGTCTCATGTCCCCATGCGCACCAACAGAATGGCTCTACTGAGCGCAAGCACCATCACATAGTAGAAGTCAGATTAGCTCTCCTCGCTTATGCCTTGATGCCTTTAAAATTCTAGGATGAAGCTTTCTTAGCTGCCACTTATTTAATCAGTCGTACTCCTAGCAAAGTTCTCAAATATGATATTCCTCTGAATCGGCTCTTTAAGCAAACACCAGATTACTCTTCATTAAGGGTTTTCGGTTGTGCAACATATAATAGACACAAGCTTGAGTTCAGATCTAAACAATGTGTTTTCCTCAGCTATAGTAATATCCACAAAGGATTGAAGTGCTTGGAAATCTCATTTGGATGAATATATATTTCTAGGAATGTTGTCTTTGATGAAACCGAGCTTCCCTTCTCCAAACTCCACCCCAATGGAGGTGCTCGTCTCAGAGAAGAAATTTCTCTCCTCTCACCAAATCTTCTCAATCCCCATGAGAAGGAACAATTAGGTGATCATGTGGCTAATTCTCCTAATGACTCTAATGTTTTTTGATGAAAGTTTTGGTGAAAACAGGGCCCCTAGCACATCAAATATGAATCCTGGAGGAACTGGACAAAGCAGCACGGGTGCAGGAGCTGATTCGCATGGTTTTCCGGCTGTAGCAGTGCCAGGATCCGTGCAGGATCTGCCTCGTACCCTGCAGGATTCTCCAGTCCTGCCCACCTCTCCGCCTCGCTAGTCTCCTATGGGCACATCACCAACCGGAGCGTGCGCCCCGCTCCCGCTGCCTTCTGCTACGCTTGCGGGGGGACAAAACTAGGTGGCTAAAGACCAATCAGCTCGAGCACGTGTCCTGGTGGATCTGCACCTGGCCCGATCGGCAAATCTCCATCCAAGGAAGCATTGCCGGCGGGATCTTTTGTGGTGACTGATGTTGTGGCATCTCAGGAATTGGATGCACCAGCACCTACAAGGCCAAGGACATGTCTACAAAGTGGGATCAGAAAGGAGAAGGTATACACAGATGGTTCTGTTAAATATGGGTGTTTTACTTCTTCTGGGGAACCACAAAATTTAGATGAGGCTTTGTATGATAAAAATTGGAAAGTGGCAATGGATTCATAATACATGGCTTTAATGAAGAATAAAACATGGCACTTAGTTCTTCCTCAAAAGGTATAAATGTGATAGACTGTAAATGGGTTTACAAGATTAAGAGAAAACTTGATGGAAGTCTAGATAGATACAAAGCTCGTTTGGTTGCAAAAAGTTTTAAGCAGCGACATGGCATAGATTATGAAGATACATTTAGTCGAGCTGTTAAACCTGCTACCATGAGAGTTGTTCTGTCCATAGCAATATCTAGAGGGTGGAGTTTGCGGCAACTTGATGTGCACAATGCCTTTTTACATGGTTTTCTTGAAGAAGATGTTTACATGAAGCAGCCCCTAGTTATGAAGAACAAGGTCTGTCTAATTATACTTGCAAGTTAAATAAAGCTTTATATGGTCTCAAACAGGCGCCTAGAGCATGGTACTCAAGGCTTAGTTCAAAGCTGCAGGAACTTGGGTTCAAGGCATCCAAAGCAGATATGTCTTTGTTCTTCTACAATAGTGGGTTAGTATTGGATTTATAAGCCCAACAGTCCACTAGGGGGTTACCAAAGTGCTTGATTTGTAGGTGAGGGCGATTGCGAAACCAAGAACTCGAAGGTAATCGTGAGAACACGAAGGACACAGGGAATTTTAGACAGGTTCGGGCCTCCAGAGAGTAATACCCTACATCTTGTATGCTGATGGATTCTATTGCATGTGAGTTTCGATGTTCAGATCGATACTCTCGGGGGGTGCCCTTGTCCGCCTTATATAGGCTTGACGACCAAGAGTTGCAAGTCAGTTTGAATCTAATCTACTCGGTAGTTACATGGAAAGTAATATGAGTTGGACTACAATACGCGTTCCGCAATATTCGAGCAGATTTGGTCTGTCTTGTTGCCTTGACGTGTCCTCCAAGTAACTTCATGTCCTCAGCCTGCACGCACTGGTCAGGCGGGCCCACTTGTCAAGTTCGGCCAGTAACCTGGTCAGTAGGGACCCATGGGGTACTCATATCCCTCAAACCCCCGAGCGATATGTAGGCAAATAGGAACTTGAGGTCATCACATTAAAGCTTGAAATGAAGTAGGCTGAAGCTGCGATGGTGTCATGGTGACGGAGAGGCTGCGCAGTGCTCAAAAAAGAAGAAAATCTAAGTGAATGCAGAGCCAACGCATAGAGCGAAGACGATTGCCGAGTTAATGGATGCTGGCATCCAGCAGGTCGAAGCGAAGGTTATAGAGGGCATCGCAAGATGCACTCCGTAGTAGTAGCCCCTGAGCATTGAAGTGATTAGGATAATCGTTCCAATGGTCAAAGCAGAAAAGATTGCCCTTTGAAGTAGATCCCAGTGCCCGAGCACAAGGATAGGTGCAGCCACAGAGGTCTGCCGACCAAAAGTACACGTCCAAATCTCTGGAGATAAGGACTCGTGCAATGATAGGTAAGCGACAAAAATGACTGCTCACGGGAGTACTGCACCATCTGAGCGACTTCAAGATTCCTAGCAGTACTTATGGATCAGCCCGAGCATCATGTGAACACTGTAGAATCGTATCGTTATGGGAGGGCCTTGTCGTGAACCCTCACGAGCCCACTGTAACACTTTGGATGTTTAGCGAGCGGCCAGGCTATAAATAGACCAATGTTTAGCACGAAGAGCCATGGCCCTAGTAATAGCGCTTGTAGGCTTGAAGCTTATAGTTTTTTATAAGAGTAGCACCTGCCCAGAAGCGTGATGCTAGAAGAATTCTCGTGAGGAAAACCAGGGTGCTCCTTCCCTTCGCAGTCTCTTCGGTGAAGTCGGGAGGTAACGATGCTAGAAGAATCCTCGTGAGGAGGCTGTATCGTGAACCCTGCCACTTTGTCCAGGACACCGCTACGGAAGTGTGTCGCACAGCTTTCTTGTATTATGCTTTTTTGTTTTTCTGCATTATGGCTTCTTATCCTGGGATGTCAGCTATCCCAGAGCGGTTCACAATCGCTTGTAATATGTATTACCAGTAATGTTTCCAAGGAAAGGAATTGTAGCTGAGCAAAAATATGTTCCTGCATCTAGTTTTGGGGATTTATGGGGCCACGGAGGCATAATGACTTGAAACTGGGCGTCTAGTCCCCGAGGACAAGGACTAGCAGAGCCACGGAGGCATGCTGACTTGAATTAGGGGCCCAGCCCCTGAGGATGAGGATTGGCAGAGCCACGGAGGCACACGGACTAGAATTAGGTGCCCAGCCCCCGAGGATGAGGACTGACGGAGCCGTGGAGGCACGCCGAGTAAAATTAGGTGTCCAGCCCCAAGGATGAGGACTGGCGGAGCCACGGAGGCATGCCAACCAAAATTAGGTGCCCAACCCTGGAGGACGAGGACTGGTGGAGCTACGGAGGTGCGCCAAGTAGAATTAGGTGCCCAGCCCCCAAGGATGAGGACTGGCGGAGCCACAAAAGCACACCGACCAGAATTAGGCACCCAACCCTCAAGGATGAGGACTGGCGGAGCCACGGAGGCGCGCCAAGTAGAATTAGGCGCCCAACCCTCGAGGATGAGGACTGGAGGAGCCACGAAGACACGCTAACTAGAATTAGATGCCCAACCCCCGAGGATGAGGATTGGCGAAGCCACGGAGGCGCGCCGACTAAAATTAGGCACCCGACCCCCGAGGATGAGGATTGGCAGAGCCGCGGAGGTGTGCTGAGTAGAATTAGCCACCCAACTCCCAAGGACGAGGACTGACGGAGCCACGGAGGCACGCCTGAGTAGAATTAGGTGCCCATCCCCTAAGGATTGGCGGAGCCACGAAGGCACACCAACCAGAATAAGGTGCCCAGCCCCCGAGGATGAGGACTGGTGGAGCCAAGGAGGCACGCTGAGCAAAATTAGGCGCCAGCCCCCGAGGATGAGGATTGGCGGATCCACGGAGGCGCATCGAGTAGAATTAGGCACCCAACTCTAGAGGACGAGGACTGACAGAGTCATAGAGGCACGCCATTAAAAGTGCAATAGAGATCCCACAGATTCCACCCGTAAGTTACACCGTCATCCCCCTCAAAAGCTCGATTGGTCATAGAGCCGTTTCACTCTTATCTTGAACACTCTTAGCGCAGCCACCTCGAGCCCACTGAGCACTTTGCTTCCACGCTCGCAAACCCTAGGTTGCACCATCGTGGTCCTCATTCTTCTTGCGCACACTCCGCTGTCGCCGATCGAGCCGCTGCACCACCATATGCGCATCAAAACCCTAACCTCCATTAGATCTAAATCTCAAGGTGTGGAACTCAAAGAAATGGCGCAAGCAAAAGCCCCGGAGCCATCTTCCATCTAGATGAAGTCCATGATGATGCAAGAGCGCTGTGGTGGATCCACCTCGGATTAGCTAAATCGACGCACGGTTAAGTCGCCTAACACGCGACACCCGACATAAATCAGGCTAACTCGAGATGCCATCGGATTTCATCCGATTTAACCACTTGATCAGGACCGAGTTAGCAAACTCACACGAAGGTGAGCGGTTCCAGAGAATACAACAAGTCCACTGAGTTAACCAACTTAACCATTTAGTTCGGCCATAAAACAACATCAGAGTTTTACAAGGTTTAGAAGAAAACAACAGAAGGTAAACAAGCGGAAGCTAAGCGCATGGGTCGGACGTCCTTGGTGAGGCCAGCCAAGACGTCAGTGATCCCTCTCCTCGCCGTTCGAGGAGGGAGCCCACTCAACCGTCCAACCCGGAGGGAGTTGGGGTGGCCAAGTGCCAACAGAAGAAGGCTCGGGAGCAGCAACTTCACCTGAAAAGAAAAGCCACAATAAGGCTGAGCTACTAAGCTCAACAAGACTTAACCGACCGGGAGTAACTACTCCACCACTTCTAGACATGCAAGGCTCTTTGGCTGAGGGGTTTGTTTGCCAAGAAGCACTAAGTAGATCCTGATTTTCAAGTTTTAGCTCCGGTTCTAAGTTCATTATCCGGTCTAAGTTAGCAACTTACTCTAAGCAAACATAGAACCAACCAAAAGGTACATATATCATCATCAAGACTATGTCATCATCAGATTCCTTTATTACTCAGTGTAGCATAGCGATCAAGCAGTCTCAAACTGTGAGAGGCAGACGAATCGATTCGAGTTCTTTAACCATGCATGGTGAACCTAACCTCACGACATCCGCGCACCACCGAGGGTCGCTTCCTGTGTCGGCCTTCCCCATTAATCCCCTAACCCGTGTCGGGCCCATTTCCTTTGGTGCAATGTTCCACAGACCCGGCCTCTGCCGTTCTGTGACCACACTTGCCACCACGTGCGGCCGCAGGGGAAACTCCGTTCCAAGGACAATGGGGCGACCGCTCACGTCTAGGTTCAATCCGGTACTCGGCTTCCTCATCCCATAATAAGTATGAGGTTAGTACTTTCAAACACTTGATCACAAACACCACCACTGTCGGGCCTTAACAAGTTCCATAGACAGACGGGGCGATCAGCCGACCACCAAAGAGTTAACCAAAACCCTGCCCCGTCCATCGTCCTTATAGTTGTAACGGAAAGGAAACAGCCAACTCCTACAACTCGCGAGTGACAGGAAATCACTCGGCTTTTACCGCTTCCTATTAAGCATGACAACTACTCGGTCCAACAGCTAGTGTTCAGATCAGGGAACTAAGTCATGCATCTACGGTTTCAAGCAATTCCTATACGTAAATGCAAAAACAAGGAATAGAAGGCATGCGCAAGTTTGAGAAACTAGGGTTCATGCTCCGGGGCTTGCCTTCGAACGAGGAGGAGGGAAACTGCTCTTCTGCTTGGACGGCTTCGGCTTCTGGAGGCGGGAGCTCTGCTGCGGCTTCGTCTTCTGGCGCCGGGTACAACTCGTAGACACCGTCGGTGAGATGCAACGCTACAGGAAATGCAATGCAAGAGTTAGCATTTAGACAGATATTTCAATAGCAACACTTGCAAGTTCTAGCTCAGAAGCTTTGTAGCATAGCTACGGAAAAAGGTGGGGAAGTTCGCTTGGGTTGGAGAAGAACAAGGAAAAAGGGTCGAATGGTAGGAAGCTGATGATCTGACCCTTAGACTAGAGGAATAGATGTGTTGGGGGTCCTCAGACTTAACGCCGAGAAGTCCCCGTTTTTACACGTATAACCTCGGGTTAAAGAAAAAGATACAGCCGAGCCCTCGGGTGAGGCGGAGAAAGGTCAGGGACACAGATAGGGTCGGGCGAGACGGAACAGGGGTCAGGCGAGACGGAACAGGGGTCGGGTGGATAGAAGGGGTCGGACGAGGCGGAAAAGGGTCAGCAGCTTACCTTCGTCTTATAGGTGAAGCTTGGGGTCGGAAAAGAGCAGACTTGGCGGAAGAACTGGAGCTTGGACAGCGGCGAGGTCTGGCAGGGTTCCGACGGCGGCGGTGCTTCTTGTGGACCACAAGCAAGCTCTTGCACAGCACGGAGGAGCAAGCGCCTGGGTGGATTGGGGGAACAACGGCGTGGAGCGGAGAGGAGAGTTCCTCAGGGACTTAGGCGGTAGCGCTTTGAGCACAAAACAGAGAGCAAGGCGGAAGGGCAGCGATGGCGAAGGGGACTCCGGCGGAGCTCTGGCATTCCCTTTTATAGCTGCGCGGAAGAGTGAGAAGGTTGGAGCGGTGCGAAGATCGGGAAGAAGCGAATGAGTGCTCTGCCGGGGTGGAGATTGAGCAGCGGTGCGGCGGAGCAGGGCTTCAGGGATGACACTGGCGGTCATTGGGCACCAGGGACGGGGTGGCGCAGGCGCGGTTTTGCCGTTGGTTGAGATTTGGCGGAGGCGGGCGTCGTCGTGCGATGGATCTAATGGAAGCGACCGGGGAGACGGCGCTAGAAGCGAGGGCGCACAGGTGAGAAGACAGGCAGCTGCGGTCGTGCGGGCGAGCGCGGAGCAACAGATTGTTGGGAGCGTAGCTCTGACAGGGTGGAAAAAGGAGCTGTCGCGGTCGTGGTTTGGGTTGGCGGAGGAGGAATCGTCGCGTAGCGTGTCTGGGGTGGTGCGACGGTGGAGATGCGGCAGAAAAGATGGGAGGCGTCGGGCTTCGCAGCCGGGGGTCCGGCAGGGTGATGATGGGCGCGGGCTGTGAGGTACTGTAGAAAGGGTAGCAGAGGAGCTTCCGCTGCGATTGGGGAAAGGGGCGCGAGAATCCATCCGGTCGTGGCCAGCGACGAGGCGGAGCGGAGGGTGTCGGAGAAGTTGAGCCACGTGGCGGTGAAGCTCTGAGGCGGGCAGGCTACTCGAGTGCGTCTGCCGCGGGAGATCTGGGAGAAAGATTTTGTGGGTCCACCGGTCAGTCTTGGTTGGTCCACTGCTCAGATTGGGAGAAAGACGTTGCGGGAAGACTTAGAAGGATCTGGCGGGTAAGTTGGGGTCGGCGGGGTCGGGACTGGAGAGCCAGCGAAGAGGGGTCGGATCTCAGGGGTCAGGACGGGACTGGAGGTTGAGCGTTTCAACTCGGGGAGCTGAGGTAGGGGATTTGGGACTCGGATTAAGATTAACTCATGAGATTTGGGGTCGGTCGTCACAAGCGCATCCAAGCCCTCGTCAACCGGGGCCTCCTCGGGCCGCTGGCGTTGCTGGAGTGGAAGCCCACCGCCGGCTAAGATTTTCCGTCGGAGGACATGGCAGAGACGGTGGTCTTCGCACCGTTCTTCGAGCGCAGATTTAGGATCCCGTGTGGATACTTCTTCCAAGGTCTTTTGCACTACTACAAGATTGATCTGGTACATCTAAATCCAAACTCAATCTTGGATATTGTTGTCTTCATTCACCTGTGTGAGGCATACTTGGGCATCCCCCCACATTTTGGTCTCTGGAGGTACCTGTACCATCTGAAGCCCATGATTAGTAAGGGGAAACAGGGTCAGGTTGTTGGGGATTGTGGATTCTCGCTGCGGCCCAAGAAAGTGCAAGAGTATTTTGATCTGCAGCTGAAGGAGTCCAACAAAGGTTGGCATAGTGAATGGTTCATCATTGCCAATCAGCGGCTCGAGCTGCCGCCACACACAGGGTTCAGGCTAGTGGTAGTGCCCAAGTGGTCAAACCAGCCGACCTCGGAGGAGCAGGTCTAGGTGGATGAGCTGCTGGCAAAGATCGCCGATCTGAAATCTCATGGACTGATAGCCGAGGCCATCAGTGTCAACTTCTGTAAGAGTTGACCCAACCAATCAAGCATCAAGTGCACCCGGGGTATGAGTACTTGGGTCTAGAAGATCCGACTCGGGAGGTCCAGCGCAAAGTTCTTCAAGGGTCGGATCAGTAACAAGAACATCCCCAAAGCTTTCTCGTTGAAGAGGCCACCATCCAATCCGGTAATATTATCCTCAGCATTGATTTGATGTACCACATATTTATTTGTGATGTTTGTGAGTAAAGCAGTGATTGACCAAGATGACACATTCGTATATTTTTGCCCGGCACTACTACCTGGAGGGGTCAAAGTGAGAAGACCCAAGATCTGCCCGGCTGAAGAGCCCGCTACGCCACCCGTCGACCTTCAGTGGGACTCGGACTCTTCGTTTGGGTCGAACGAGGGCGTAACGAAGGGTGCCGACTGGGGCTCAGACGCTGCACCAGTGGGGCGTCGGACATGGTAGGCCGTGCAAAAGCAGCCCGCCTCCAAATCTCAGAAGTCGAGCTTCACGAAGAGGAAGATGGTCGGCAAGAAGGGGAAGGAGGAGGAGAAGGCTGCCCCTAGCATGACCCCCACCCCCAAGTTGGTCAGTGAAGCGGAGTCCGACACACCAAGCCCACCGGTGAAGAAGAGGGAGTCGGAGCTCCAGGAGACCACCGCGGCTGACGTGGCGCACATCAAGGAGGCGCTGAAGGCGAAGATCCGCGGCGCGCCCAGTGAGGATACAACAGCGCCGCCTCCACCATTGTACCCCAAGTATGGAGTGAAGAAGAAGAACACCCTGTAAGTGCTGCCTGCTTATACTATCCGTGTTGCAATCATGGTTGCCGACTAGCTTGTGTGAATTTCTTATTGTGCTGCCGATGCAGGACCGCCATGCTATCTGATGATGGTGGCTGTTCAGCTGACCAGCTGCTTAGTCCAGACCGAGGCGACCAGCGGTCACACCGAGGAGCAGCCACCACCTGCGGAGGTCGGAGCTGGTGAAGATCATCACACCGAAGATGTTGCACCGACTCCAACACCGCAACAAGGTGAAGTTGGCTCCAAGGCTGAAAACGTCACCATGGTCAACCCCGAGGTTGAGAAGAAGGCTGATGAAGATGCCAGAACTGAGCCTCAACAAGGGGAGCTGCCCAGGGATGACCTGCTGCCAAAGAGGTCCACTAAGGAGATTGACCTTGGTGTGATTCATGAAGAGTCTGACCCCGAGGACTTCTCCAACACGGATGTGGGAGAGGACGCAGCGCTCGATAAGGAACACCTTTACATGCTGCGGAAAATGTCCCTGGATGCCGGCGAGCTGCTGTTTGTAAGTACATTTACCAACTTGTGTTTAAATTTAAGCTTCCTTGCAGAACTCTCAATGTTGAAGTGTAAATAGAATCTAGCTGCCCGTACGTGGAAGGTGGCGAAAGGGACTCGGCGGGTCAAGTATTATCGTCTGAAGGTAGAGCGCCTTGAGGCTGAGCTCAAAAGTGACTCAGCACCTTTGGACAGAAAACCTCTCGATAGTAATTCGGTCATTGCGGCCGCCTCAGACCAGATATGGACTTCATAACGAATCCGTGAAGTACTTTAACGCCCCCAATCCAAGTTCGTATGTTACCGATGTGACCATCACAAGTTGGTGCTGTCCTGGAGTCAGAATCCAGCCTGCGCGAGTCCTTTTCCCTTTCGGTCTTCTCCTTGGTTCCTAACCAAAACAAGAGTGCATGTATCTCCATGGTCTAAATATGATGGACAGGAACTTAAGAGTGAACTTACTTGATGATTAAGTTGACGAGCACGAGCGCGAGTAATAGGACCAGAAACTAGTACTTGTGTCGGCGTAGAAACTGGTACTCGTGTCGGCGTGGATGTATTGTTTGTGTTGATGTCCTCATTATCCTCCCCTTCTTGCATTTGAGTCATCCTCAACTCAAGATCTTCTTCTTCTCCCAAATATGGCTTCAAATCTGCAATGTTAAATGTGGGACTAACCTCAAAATCTGCAGGCAGATCGAGCTTATATGCATTATCCTTAATTTTCTCTAACACTTTAAATGGTCCATCAGCCCTAGGCATCAATTTAGACTTTCTCAATCCAGGAAACCTATCCTTTCTCAAGTGCAACCAAACCAAATCTCTAGGTTCAAATATTAGTTCCTTTCTACCTTTATCACCAACAAACTTATATTTAGCATTCATACGCTCTATATTTTCTTTAGTTGTTTCATGGAGTTTTAACATCAATTCATCACGCTTAGTAGCATCAAAATTTAGTTTTTCAGAAGATGGTAAAGGCATCAAATCAATAGGAGCATGAGGTAAGAAACCATATACAATCTGAAATGGGCACATCTTTATAGTAGAATGCAGCCAACGATTATAAGCAAATTCAATATGAGGCAAACAATCTTCCGACATCTTAATGTTCTTCTTTAAAACAGCCCTTAACATAGTAGATAAAGTTTTTTTGACAACTTCAGTTTGACCATCAGTTTTAGGATGGCATGTAGTAGAAAATAAAAACTTAGTTCCTAGTTTTCCCAATAAAGTCTTTCAAAAATGACTAAGAAATTTAGCATCATGATCAGAAACAATTGTGTTGGGCACATCATGCAAACGAACAGTTTCTCGAAAGAATAAATCAACAATATGAGTAGCATCATCAGTTTTATGACAGGGTATGGAATGCGCCATCTTAGAAAACCCATCAACAACCACAAACACACTATCACGTCCCTTCCTAGTCCTTGGCAAACCCAGCACAAAATCCATAGAAATATCTTTCCAAGGAGCTCTAGGAACAGGAAGAGGCAAATACAAACCATGTGGATTTAACCGTGACTTAGCCTTTTGACATGTTGTGCAACAAGCAACAAATCTCTCCATATCTTTTCTCATCTTTGGCCAAAAGAAATGACCAGCAAGTATGTCCTCCGTTTTCTTGACTCCAAAATGCCCCATCAAGCTACCTCCATACGCTTCCTGCAGCAGCAACAAACGAACGGAGCTAGTTGGAATGCATAGTTTGTTAGCTCTAAACACAAACCTATCACTAACAATGAATTTTTTCAATCTCTCCCATCTTTACAATGCAGCAACACATCTTTAAAATTAGCATCATTAACATATTGGTCTTTAATTGTTTCTAATCCAAAGATTTTGTAATCAAGTTGATTCAACAAGGTATACCTCCTAGGCAAAGCATCAGCAATAATATTCTCTTTCCCTTTCTTGTGCTTAATAACATAAGGAAAAGATTCAATAAATTCAACCCACTTAGCATATCAACGGTTCAATTTTCCTTGACTACGAATATGCCTCAAAGATTCATGATCAGAATGAATAACAAACTCTTTGGGCTACAAGTAATGGTGCCATGTTTCTAATGTGCGAACAAGAGCATACAATTCCTTATCGTAAGTAGAATAATTCAGAACAGGCCCACTCAATTTTTTACTAAAATACGCAACAGGTTTGCCTTCTTGTAACAAAACACCATCCAATCCAATTCCACTAGCATCACATTCAAGCTCAAAAGTCTTATTAAAATTAGGAAGTTGGAGGAGGGTGCATATGCCAACTTATCTTTCAGCATGTTGAAGGAGTTCTCTTGTACTTTACCCCAACTAAAAGGCACTCCCTTCTTTGTAAGCTCATTTAAAGGTGCAGTAATGGTGCTGAAATCCTTCACAAAACGGCGATAGAAACTAGCAAGTCCTAGAAAACTTCACGCTTATGTGATAGTCTTTGGTACAGGACATCCCCGTTATAGCTTCTACCTTGGCTTGATCAACCTCAATTCCCTGTGGAGTCACAACATAGCTAAGAAAAGACACTCGATCAGTGCAAAAGGTGCACTTCTCATGGTTACCAAATAAACGTGCACCTCATAAAGCATTAAAAACAGCATGTAAGTGATCAAGATGTTCATCCATAGATTTGCTATAAATCAATATATCATCAAAATGGACCACAACAAATTTTCCAATGAAAGCAAGCAGAACCTCATTCATTAATCTCATGAAAGTACTAGGTGCATTAGTTAACCCAAAAGGCATGACTAACCACTCATATAAACCAAATTTAGTTTTAAAAATAGTTTTCCATTCATCTCCCAATTTCATATGAATCTGGTGGTACCCACTACGCAAATCAACTTTGGAAAACACAACAGCACCACTAAGTTCATCAAGCATATCATCCAAATGTGGAATAGGGTGTCGATATCGAATGGTGATATTATTGATAGCTCTACAATCAACACACATACGCCATGTTCTATCTTTCTTAGGTACTAAAATAACCAGAACAACACAAGGACTAAGAGACTCACGCACATACCTTTCTCGAGCAGTTCTTACACTTGTCATTGAATTTCTTTCCTTTCTTCCGGATTTGTCCTGTATGGCGCACGGTTTGGCAAAGATGCACTAGGAATAAGATCAATTTGATGCTCAATCCCTCGTATTGGTGGCAGCCCCGCTGGTATCTCACTTGGAAACACATCAGAATACTCCTGCAAAATGTTAGCAATAGCAGAGGGCAAAGAATGTTGCATGTCGTGAACCGAAATCAAAGCATCCTTGCATACGAAAGCATAGGCAACAGAAGTGGAAGCAACCAATTCATTAATATCAGATTTAGTAGCAAGCAAGCAATGTCCTTTCAATCTTATCTCATCTTTCTTACTACTAACAGATTTGACATTGTTATCGCTCTCAGTTTTAGTTTTCTTAGCTTTAGCAACATCATCACGCACAATAGCTTTAGGAGACATAGGAAGCAAAACAATTTTCTTATCATGGTGTATGAGAGAATACTGATTTGATCTACCATGACGCATGCAATCCGTATCAAATTGCCATGGTCTACCTAGCAGAATATGACAAGGTTGCATAGGTACAATATCACATTCAACAACGTCATGATATGATCCAATAGCAAAATTAATTTGTACCAGTCTCATTATCTTAACCTTACCACTATTGTTGAGCCATCGAATGTGATATGGATGTGTTGGAGGTATGCCCTAGAGGCAATCATAGAGATGATGATATCTGATTGTATCCATAATTTGTATATTGTGTTCATTGAATATCCATTAAAGGCTACTTGAATTGATCTGCAATTATGTGAATTGTATGTGGAACTCTTTACTTGTATGGTTATTCTAAAAGTTGTCCCTAGTTGGAGTTCATGTGTGGACACACATGAATATTAGACTAGTACATGTATTAGTTGATGACTATGTTTCACAAGTCATGGACATGGAGATGTCAAACTAATACTGTAGACATATGTAGAGACATATGCTGGGACTGACCCAACGTGAGAAGTAGTTTTCGGGTTTGTCAAGAAGCATGCTGTGAGACATGGTCAATCAAGATGGGATTTGCCCCTCTCTGATTGAGAGAGATATCTCCGGGCTCCTCGAGTGATCGGATCCGAAAATGCATGGCCATGCTACGTACGGTTAAGAGTTAACCTACAAAGGGATTTCAATCACAGGATCAAGAAAGAGCGGTTGACTTGAAGCTAGACCAAATATCATGAGGCAAAGGGAATAGCATATACATGATGTTATGACGGTTCGTCTGATATGATCTTCATGTGCGTATAGGAGTTGGCACGTCTTGCTAGAGGTCGCTACCGACTATTGGGCCGAGTAGGAGTACTTGGGCCATGTCTATACGTATCCGAACCCATAGGGTCACACACTTAAGGGGGTGGAAGCCCAATTCGGATGTGATCCGAGTTGGATTAGGTTTAGAAGTACTAATGGGCCTCGGACCCAGAGGCCCATCAAGAACCTCTATTTATGGGTGGGGGCGTCCTAGGGTTTACACCTTTTGGCCAAAACACATCTGCCGCACCTCCCACGCCCTCACCCTGTTGCAACTCACGGACCTAGCAGTCCAGCTTGCGACACTTCCTCCCTGCACGTGTGGATACCTTGGAGGTGTTGCACTTGCAGCACTTGGACGAGCCATCGACGAGCCGCCAACGAGCCATGACGAGCCGCCGATGAGCCACGACAAGCTGACGATGAGCCGCGGTGCGAGGATGACCTTGTTGCACGTGGACGAGCTGCTGAGGAGCTGCTCGACGTCGACGTGATCGACTACGTGTTCGACTACGCTGATCGACTTTGCCGCCCCGATGCGATTCTACATCTTCCGCACCAGTGCGTCGAGTGGTAATCCCGTGATCCTATACGGCAGTTTTCCTGGTTTACGTGGTAGAAAATTTTATTTTGCGCTAGCGTAGCCTACCTCGTAACTTAACAGGATGTGGGTGCGGTTTGGTTGTAAGTGCAAGCTTCTCCACCATATCGCTGCTAGCCAAGTTGTTGCAGCTACCTCCATCAATTATCAAACGGCACGAACGCTCTTTAATGACACACTTTTTTTGGAATAGTGTATGCCGCTGATTTTGCTCCGCGTTCTCCATTTGTGCGCTAAGCACACGCTGCACAATGAGGCTCTCATAATGATCTGCATTCTCTGCACCAATCTGCTCTTCTATTTGTTCCTTACTACCTGCATGGTCAGCAGCAAGCGAAGGCAAGTGTATCTTCATCAAAATCACTAGCAGAGGAATACCCACCATCTTATTTGACCACCAAAACACATTTGCTAGGACAGTCACGCTGCACGTGTCCAAAGCCCTTGCATCGATGGCATTGAACATCTCTTGTTCTACCCTTGGATGCAACCAAAGAGGTACTAGTGGCTGGTTTCTACGCAGTCTTGGTTGCTGAATTTGTGGAAGTTGCACGTTGCTTGTCGCTGGAGAGAGGTGGTGGTGCCGGCCGACTCGGGGAAGGAGAGGGTGGAGGTGCACGTCCGGTCAAGGAGGTAGTCATGTGCGGCTACCATGATGTAGATTTTCCTACAGAAATATTAGCCTTGGTACTAGCACGTCTTCCCTACACTTCCCTTTCAGCTTTACAAGCAAAATGAAACAAACGGGTTACGTTAGTATAATCCTTATAAGCAAGGATGTCCTGAATTTCACGGTTTAAACCACCCAAAAAATTAGCCATAGCAAGTTCCTCATCCTCCTTTAAGTTACATCGCAACATACCCATTTGTAATTCTTGATAATATTCTTCTACACTTTTAGCACTCTGTCTCAATTATTGCAACCTATTTAACATATCACGTGCCTAGTAAGAAGGAACAAATCTAGCTCACATGACCCGTTTCAAAGCATCCTAAGTTTGTGGCATGTTATTAGGATTTTTCTTGCCATGTTCTATCCACCAAACAGAAGCAAAATCAGTAAACTCACTAGTAGCAGCCCTAATATGTGTATTTTCATGGAATTCATGACATGCAAACTTTTGATCAATAGCAATTTCCCAAGTAATGTATGCATCAGGATCATATTTTCTATCAAAAGGAGGTATCTTAAATTTTATCTTACTGAAAGCATCATCCTTGTTATGTACCTCGCGTCATCGGTAACCACCCATACCTCTACAATTAGTGCGTAGCCGTCGGCGATCATGAGCGTCTTGGTCATCTTGTTCAGTATTAGCAACATAATCATCCCAATTATCCTCGACTCGCTCATCCTTCTTATTTTCTCCATCATGCCCATTTGTGGTTTTGGCATGCATCTCATCAAAGCGCTTCAAAATAGTAGCAAGGCTTTTGTCAATATAAGTGACCGATGTCTCCAACCCTGTAAGCTTGGTGTTGGTGGCAAGTTGTGTGGCCTCCAACTGCCCATTCTTCTCATTTGTCACCTACAAATCATTATCAAGCCCTTCCACATGCCCCTTCACTAGATTTTCAAAATGTGGTATGATGCCCTTGGTGCGGGGAGAACACGGCATATGCTGACTATCCTCTGATCCTGTTATGGTTAGAGAAACAAAGGCAATAAGAAAATAGGTGAAGAAATAAAAACCCTACAACTATTAAGATGTAGCTACTGCAAGACGCTCACTCTCAACCCATTACATAAGCTCTAACCAATTCTTACCTTGCTCAACAGGAGGGGACGGCAACCAACAAGTCTGCAACTGTGGAATGAAGTGTATCGGTGCCTCAACAACAAGACCTGTCAAGCTGTAGTCGAAATATGTGGAGTTGTAGGGGGGCCGAAGTAAGGAAGTACTAGGACCACGTTAGTCACAAAAAGCAAGCTGAATAATTGTTCAACGGTGGTACTGTGCTAGTCCTAGCCTAAACCGTGCTAGAGACATGAGCCTGGACACAAAGGAAGTTACAACACACCACCGGAAAACAATAGAGAAACACAATGAACAGCCTCTTTTCTTCCTGTTTGTTTCTTTTTTTTTCTTCTCTATTTTTTCTATTTTTTTTCTATTTTTTTCTTTTTTTCAGGGGATCCTCAAATCTGATTATATGAACAAATAGACTTCACAAGAGTCACACACCACTCTCTCTCTCTCTCTCTCTCTCTCTCTCTCTCTGGAGTAAGCCAAGCGAAAATGTGTATGCACAATGTGGAGGAGTCGAGTATAGGTATGGACTGCTGCTGCGTTTCTAGAACACTTCAATATATGTAGCACAAGAGCAAACACCAACAATATTTGGCAACACGGCGCAACAAGCAATTCGAACTCAAAACAGATTCCAACTCAAATTTCAACACCACATGGGATTCGGTCTCAAACAAACTCAGATTCCTACTCGAACTTGAACACAAAGATGTATTCGAATTTAGCCAACAAAAGGTTAATATGGTAGCACACGGCTGTGACTAGAACGTGACAAGAACTCGAAACTCTAAAGGACTAAAACTAAGACCAGCAACTCAACACAACCGATGCAACTGAAAACTCAACAAGCCCTAACTAAGCAATGCTAGCAAAGGCTCAAAAGGGTTTTGTAGGATTGAAGGTAAACTAATTTACTATTTTTTGGGGATTTTCTGGACTATAGGAAAATTAAAACAACGAAGGATTGGAAGTCTCTCACTGATAAACCTTGCTCTGATTACCAACTGATAGGAACCTGCTAGGGTTGGTTCCCGATCTTCCGATGAAAGGGTGTGGGGTAACTCGATTGGTGGATGCAGACGATGTTCACGGCCTAACTACAACCTTCCAACCTGTGCCTTAGCAACCGATACACCACCTCCAACGGCTACTGCGATCTTGTGGAGCACGTCACCCGGCCACTAGGGCACTGGTTCTGCAAGCAATCAAGGAACTAACAAGAACAAGTATGACAAGTACTGAATTTAGTAGATGTAGATGAAGATTTCAAACTCAATCTCAATATTGGTAGGGTTCCGAAGACAAGTAGATGGGTGACTGATCCAGCACGTGCGCTTACAAGCAAGTACCGAGAGCTAAACTTGATCTAAACAAAACCCAACTGTTCTTGGTGATTCTAAGGGGTATATGAAGGTGGGAAGATGACCACCAGGATGTTGGGGTTGTGCTCCAACCCTAGGACGCCTCCCTAATGGACCCAACTTGATACACGGCCCATTGGGCCAAATTAAAGTGACACAGCACCTTTGGATAAAAAACCTCTTGGTAGTAATACAGTTATTGCGGCCGCCTCAGACCAGATATGAACATGAGTCTAGATCCATATGAAAATAGACTTCATAATAAATCCGTGAAGTACTTGAACGCCCCAATCCAAGTCCGTATGCGACTGTGGTGACCATCACAAGTTGGTGTTGTCCTGGAGTCCGAATCCAGCCTGCGCGAGTCCTTTTCCCTTTCAGTCTTCTCCCTGGTTCCTAACCAAAACAAGAGTGCATCTCCATGGTCTAAATATGATGGACAGGAACTCAAGTGTGAAATTACTTGATGATTAAGTTGATGAGCACGGGCGCAAGTAATAGGACCAGAAACTGGTACTTGTGTCGGCGTAGAAACTGGTACTCGTGTCGGCATGGATGTATCGTTGGTGTTGATGTCCTCATCACCTTAAGGAGTGCGAGGACTCCAATGCATGCCTTCAGTAGGAGCATGACACGGCGGTCAAGCATGAGTATGCAGTATCGTAGAAGCTAGCCTACGAAGCCAATGCATGCAAGAAAACCGAGCGCTGCTTACAGGCTGCTGTAAGTAATCTTCAGAATGACCAACGTGTAACTGCAGGGTTGGAGGTAGAGCTGGAGGAGCTACGGAAGGAAGCTGGCTGTGTGATGGACATGGTCCAACCAAACGCCGACACAGCCACGCCAACACCACTGCTGGATTGTCTCAAGGCCGCACCAGGTCGGCTCAAGGCACTGATGAAGGACACTACAGAAGAATGCATCAAGAACACCTTCGCTCTGGTAGTGTCGCACTTCCTGAAGCTAGCTTTAGAGCACACTGCGATAGGAGTCACAGCCGACTTCAACATGGACTAGATTCCAGAGCTGGCCGAGCAGTACCATGATGTGGTGGAAACCATTGTAAATGACTTGGACCTGTAGGAAAAAACTTTAAGATGTATCAAACTATTTGATGAAATGTTTAATGTAATGTTCTTAATCATATGTGGTGAAAACAAGATCCATCCCTCCCTTGGTGTATATGATACAATAGCGTGTAGTTGAAGCCTATAGCCACTAAGCACCTAGCCTCGCCTGACCAGTGTCCTGCTGAGATCGGATCTCGAGCTTGTAGGAGGGGTGAACGCGAGGTTGTCTAAGTTTCGCAAGCTAGGACACCGACCACACGAGTTAGTCGTATAGCCTTGAGAGGGGGAGGAGAGAAATACGGGACCTAGATGTCAGCAGCAGGTGAAGCCCCCGAGCTTGTGAGCGAGCGGGCTGCTGAGTAGGTCGAATAGTCCCCGAGCATCAAACAGCTCGAGAAAGAAAACAGTAAGGCAGTAGGTACACAAAAGAACCACAGAGGTTTTATTTATAGAGGGGAAACAAGGTACATAGCTTTTTATATCTAGGGGTAGAAGCGTCGTAGGTCCTCGATATTTCACGGATTAGGGACGCTGGAGCCATCTACCCATTGGAGTCGATAGGTGCCTAGCTGGATGACTTCTTTGATGATGAAGGGACCCTCCCAAGGGGTGGCCAACTTGTGCATGTCCTTGATGGATTGGACCCGGCGAAGCACCAAGTCACCAACATTGAATGAGCGTTTGTTGACATTCCAATCGTGGTAGCACCGTATCTGCTACTCATGGCGTGCATGCTGGATGAGGGCTACCACACGGTACTCTTCAAGACTGATGATATCGACCCGCCGACTTTTTTCTGCGTCGCCTTCCTCGTAGTACTGGATACACGGGGTGTCAAAGGCCACATCGGATGGCAAGATGGCCTCTAAGCCGTACACCATAAAGAAAGGGGTGTAGCCGGTAGCCTGACTCTTCTATGTTTGTAGGCCCCAGATGACATGGGGTAGCTCGAGAAGCCACTTGGTGGCGTACTTGGATGCGTCATCAAAGATGTGTGACTTGAGGGACTGGAGGATCATCCCGTTTGCACGTTCGGCCTGACCGTTGCAGCGTGGGTGCGCTACTGAGGAGTAGTACATGTCGATGAGGTTGTCTTGGCAGAAATTCTAGAACTCGGAGCTTGTGAATTGTGCGCCAAGGTTGGTTATGATCCTGTTTGGCACTCCAAAGCAGTGCATAATTTCCTCCACGAACTGAGCAGCTTTAGCTGACTCGATGCTAGTGATAGCCTTGACCTCAATCCACTTGGTGAATTTGTCGACTGCCACGAAGATGTGTGTGTAGTCACCCAGAGCGGACTTGAAGGGTCTAACCATATCTAGCCCCTAGCAGGCGAAAGGCCAGGATGGTGGGATGGTATGTAGGGCCTAAGCCGGGAAGTGTTGTTGCATGGACAAGAATTGACATCCTTTGCACCTTTGGACGAGTTCCTTTGCATTGGCTACCGCTGTTGGCCAGTAGAAACTAGAACGGAAGGCTTTGCTGACCAAAGTACCCAAGGCGGCGTGATTGCCACGTATTCCCGAGTGGATTTCATGCAGGAGTTCAATGCCCTCGCTACGTAGAATGCATTTCATTAGGATCCCTGTGGATGCAGCTTTCCTGTAGAGCTCCTTGCCGATGATGACGTAGTTTGCACTGCGTCGAGCTAATTTTTCATGCTCTATCCTGTCCTTAGGCGCCATCAGGTCGGTGATCAAGGCTATGAACAGGGTGCACCAGTCTTCTTCTACCTCAATCATCATGACGTCATTGGGTTTTGGGTCCGCCGGAGCCTGGGCACCAGTGTTGTTGACTTGGTCCGGGTCCAGGATTTTGATAGAAGGTTTCCGGAGATCTTGTATGAATACACCGGCCGGAACCTGCGCGCATTTGGAGCCAAGATCTTCACACTAAAAAAAATGTAACTTTGGTGTGCATAATTGAAATCGCAATTAATTTATTATCACAATGTATGTTGATCCAATCATCCAGCAATTTTAGTATTAGAGTGCTATTAGAGTGCTCCATGAAATTTGTATTTGGTCCATGCAGATTTCTCTGGCTGTATAATCACTAAGTTAAAATTTAAATTAGCAATTCTGATTAAATTAAGGAGGTTCAACCAGCAAGATTGTAGAGCAGGCCTTGAGGTTGTCTAGGTTATTTTGCCATTATTTAATTTATAATATACGCAACATCAGGTTTATACATATATTGAAACTTCTGGTATATAGATTTAGTATCCACGTAACTCCAATTTGAGCTTTCATGCTTAGCATGTTATTACAGATGTATTGCCCACAAAACTTTCAACCTATAAAAAAAAGAAACTGTAAGGCTAAATAAATACTTACCCTTTATTAGAATTTGCTGGACCACTTCTAAATTTAAAACTTTCAATGCATGCAAATTCATCTAGCAATTACCAAACCAGCTTGAGCATACTCCGAGCCGCATAGTACCAACGAGCACTCCAGGCAGCACCACTGCATCAGTAATGTTAGGCGAATGCCAGGCACCGGTGATAGCCTGCGGTCAGCGTCGGCAACAGGCATGTCCTAGGTAGAATGCTATGACAACAGCTTATGCTTTGCTGCTGCATGGATTATATGTGAGATCGCAGTGGACCGCTTCCGAGAAGGTTAGTGCTAGATCAGGGTGGCACGCACGGGTGCAGTAGTAGGCGATAGCACCCGTGCACGGCGAGATTGAAGCTCCGTGTCACACCACCGGGGCAGCATGGTGGGGAGCTCGGGAAACAGAGGAGATGGATCGGAACTGCTAGACCATTTGACTGGGCCGCAACAAGAAGTTCATGATCAGGATGGCGGGTTGATTAAAAAAATGCGAGATATTTTTTTCAAATCGTCAAGAACTATGACTGTTTAACTCCTAGGATTGCGGGTTGATTACGAAAAAGTTAAGGGACTTTTTTGCAAAACAACCACAACGGTTGGAAGAAACAACCGCACTTTAATATTATGTACTAGCAAAAATGCCCGTGTGTTGCTACGGGTCCTTACTTGCTCTCATGTTATTATTCGCTTGTTCCTAATATGTTGGCTTCGCTTCACAATATGTTGGTGCGTTGTCCCTAGTAGTCCTCTCTTTGCAAGTATAGTAGTAGAAGACATTTGTGAGTAGTTTGATACCATCTATTTATTACGTGGGACCCACATGTAGAAATAAAAAAAATTCACCGCTTAACCTCCGCTCTATCCATTCATTCGATTTTTCGCGTACTCATCGTCATCCAGCCAGTCGCTGCTTCCTCGTCCATTGGCGCCACCCGCATCTTGCCCCATCATTGCCATCGCCCAAGTGCTACGGATCTTGCCGTCCTCGCCGTCGCCCAGGCAAGCGCTCGTCCTCCCCGTGCCTAGCCTTATTCCCGCTTCGAGCGCTAGGCCACAGTGCCTCTAGCCGCCATGAGCAAGAGTGTGTTCTCCTCTTCTTCTCGTTTCCATCCACCTCCCTTCTATAATCCACTCCAAATCGTTCCAATCAAGTACAAAATCGAGCCCCCAATTGCTAGATGTGGAGGCCTTAGTCCCGGATCTGAAGGGGATGGACGTCATTGAGAGGGGGGGGTGTGAGGTCCCAGCCTCCGCTCCTGTTTGCGTTGCCTACTGACTGCCACTGCGCTCCCCCTCCCTCCCGGGGCGCCATGCCCTCGCTGGCACATGGCTCTACTTGGTTGACTGCAAGGAGACACTTGGCTCCTTGTTTCCTTTCCCCTTCCTCCTCTCTCCTTCACCCCTTAGGTCCAGGTGGCGGGTAGGGCGTGCAGCCCGAGGGAGCCCACCAGGGCGAGCGACAGTAGTGCGTGGTGAGCGTAGGGAGGATTGACCACGCGAGTGACGGAGCGGTGGTGCGTGCCCCGCGCCACCGCCGGCAAGCACGCTGTGTGGGCGGGACAAAAGAACTGGAGCAAAGGCTGGACCTCGGGTTAATTGCAGTAAAGTTTGGGGACTTTTTGCAAAATCGTCAAGACATATTCCAAGGACTCCGGGTTGATTACGAAAAAATTGAGGAACTTTTTTGCAAAACAACCCGCACTTTTAATATTATATTAGGTTAGCACTTTATTTCCGCACCTCATAATTTATGTCATACTCTCGGGTCACCTACAAAGTGGGGCCATGTATTTTTCTCCCAGAGCAAGCACTGCCACTGATGCATCCGCTTTCAGTGATGCCAGAATTCTCGATGCTTGCTTGCATTCCCTCCTACAGTGTGTGAGCATCACCGCTCAAACGAATAAAAAGGTTTGAAGTTTCGGTATTTCACCACACGAATCCAACAAATAGTAGTCGACAGACGAGAGAGACGGACAAATTATCTTAACACCCATACAGCTCTTTAGCAATCTCTGTTTTCTCTACCCGAGCTCCTAACAATCTCGGTGCCCTTGTTCCATAGACGCACAGGTTCGATTTCCTGATCCTCCGCATCGGGAGGTAAAGGCGTCCCCAAGCTCCCCACATTCCCCCACGGCAGAGGCCCCGACGAGTTCCGCGGGCGGGTGCTCCACTCCATGGAGTACTCAGCCATGGCGCACGAGGACGCCACGGAGCTGGTCAGGGGCAAGCGCGTCGCCGTGGTCGGCGCCGGCAAATCGGCCATGGACACCGTCGCGCAGTGCGCCGAGGCCAACGGTCAGAACGAACGATTGACACTTCTTGCATGGTTCTACATTTATGCAAATATAAATAAACCACATCATCAGAATTTGTGAGAATTTGAAATCCGTGCTGTGTGCATTGGGATTGACAGGTAGCAGGTACCCGTGCACGATGGTCTACAGAAGCGCCCACTGGATGGTGGATCCCAAAGTTGCTCGGCGTGCGAAAAATTTTAGGTTCACCTCGACCCGATGGTCGGAGCTGATGGTTCACAAGCCCGGCGAGGGGTTCGCGCTGAGCCTCCTGGCCACCATACTGACTCCACTGGTCAGCCTTGCTCATGCTCCGATCCGTCTTCTTCCTATGGGGCTATGGGACTCCGACTCGTCTCGATTGAGGGCATTGAGCTGCTGTTCCTGCAGGGATGGGCGACATCGAAGGTGACGGAGGCCTACTACAAGTGGAGCATCCCGATGCGGGAGCACGGGATGGTGCCGGACTGCGGCTTCGGGGAGGCGAGCCTGGGCTGGCGCCTGGGCATACTCCCGGAGGGGTTCTACGACCGGGTGGACGAAGGCAGCGTCGAGCTCAGGAGGTGCGGCTCCGTTGGCTTCTGCGCGGACGGCCTCGTGCTCCACGACGGCGCCGGCGAGCGCGTCGTGGGCGCCGACGTGGTCATCCTCTGCACGGGCTTCGACATCGACCGCCCGCTGCGGGACGTGTTCGCCTCGCCCTGGTTCAGCGAGATTATCGCCGATGACGACGCCGCCGTGCTGCCGCTGTACCGGCACATCCTGCACCCGCGGATCCCGCAGATGGCCATGGTCGGGTACGCGGAGAGCGGGTCCAGCATCCACCCGTACGAGATGATGGCCAAGTGGGTGGCGCACCTGCTCGACGGCGCCGTCCGGCTGCCGGGCGTCCGGGACATGGAGCGCGGCGCGGCGGAGTGGGCGCGGTGGGGGCGGGGGTCGCGGTGGCGCTGCGGGGGGTTCTTCCTGAAGTCGTGCGTCGCCTCCGTCGTGACGTGGTACCACGACCAGCTGTGCCGGGACATGGGGCACTGCCCCAGGAGGAAGAGCGGGATCATCGCGGAGTGGCTGCAGCCGTACGGACCCACGGATTACGCCGGCATATAGTGAAGACCGAAGAGAGTATTATATTTTTTCGTTAGAAGAAGAAGGATTCTTCAATATTTTTTCGCAAACAAAGGATTCTTCAATATTTTCATCATGCAAATATGACGGTGATTTGATTCACACCAAGTTACATTAGTTGCATTTATCTCCAGCTTATGGCCCTGCATAATCTGACTTTTATGGGGGCATCATCCATCCATCCAGTTAACAAACAAACAATAAAGCGGTGGGCCGTGGCCTCGCTGTTAATCCAATTGACCCCTTTTTATGAAGCCTAAGCTGGGCCTCCAAACTGTTCATTTAAATGGGCTGTGTCTGACGTGGGCTCCAGTCTTTTAATACAATTGAGCCCGCTAACTCGGTGCTGTTTGGTTCGGAAAAAAGTCCTATTTACCTCCCTGAACCAACGCTCGAGTCCACGTTTTCACCCCAACTCAAAAACCGTCTATTTTACCATTTTGGTACCTCAGTCTCCCAAAACCGGACACGGGACCTCCCTAACCCGATTCCACCCCTGTTTTGGCTGACGCGCCACGTAATATCCTAGCTGGCGAACTGTTTAGCGGGTCCCACATGACAGCCTCCATTTTTTTTCTTCTATCTCCTTCTCTCCTTTCCACCGACAATCTCCACTGGCGGCCTGCGTGCAAAGGCAGGCAGCGACCCCCTCAAGGTGTTCTGGGGGTGGGGGGGGGGGGCGGCAAGGGGGCGGCCGCACTGGCCCCCCAAATCAGGGGGCTCACCTCAGGTCAAACGAGTATAACATACTCTCTTCGTTCCAAATCGTTCCAAATTATAAGTCATTCTAACTTTCTTGAGAGTGAAACTATTTTATGTTGACCAAAATTGTAGAGAAGATCATAAAAGTTTATAACACCAAATAAATATACTACGAAAATATATTTAATAAAGAAACTAATGGTACTTATTTGGTACATGAATGTTAGTACTTATTTGTATAAATTTGGTCAAATTTGAGATGCTTTGTGTGACGACCGACCCCAAATCTCTTGAGTTAATCTTAATCCGAGTCCCCCATCCCCCTACCTCAGCTCCCCGAGTTGAAGTGCTCAACCTCCAGTCCAGTCCCGACCCCTGGGAATCCGATCCCTCTCCGCTGGCCCCCAGTCCCGACCCCGCCGACCCCAACTCACCCACCGGATCCTTCTAAGTTTTCCCTCAACGCCTCCCTTCAATCTGATGCGCGGACCAACCGAGACTGACCGGTGGACCCACAAAAATCTTTTCCCCAGATCTCCCGCGACAGACGCACTCGAGTAGCATGCCCGCTTCAGAGTTCCCCCACAACCCTTTCTGCAGCACCTCGCCGCCTGCGCCCATCATCACCCCGCCGGACCCCCGGCTGCGGAGCCCGATGCCTCCCGGCTTTCCCGCCGCCTCTCCACCGTCGCGCCACCCCAGATGCGCTACGCGACAATTCCTCCTCCGCCAACCCCGACCCCGGCCGCGACAGCTCCTTTTCCGCCCCGTCAGAGCTGCGCCCCCGACAGTCTGTTGTTTCGCGCTCGCCTGTGCGACCGCAGCCCGCCTGTCTTCTCACCTGTGCGCCCTAACTTCTAGCGCCGTTCCCTCGGTCACTTCCATCAGATCCACCGCACGACGACGCCCGCCTCCGCCAAATCTCAACCACCGGCAAAACCGCGCCTGCGCCGCCCTGTCTCCGGTGCCCAATGGCCGACGGTGTTTTCCCCGAAGTCCTGCTCTGCCGCACCGTTGCTCAATCGCCGCCCCGGCAGCACACTCCATCGTTCTTCCCGGTCTTCGCGCCGCTCCAACCTTCTCTCTTCCACGTAGCTATAAAAGGGAATGCCAGAGCTCCGCCGGAGTCCTCTTCGCCATCGCTGCCTTGCTGCCGTTCCTCAGCTTTGTGCTCAAAGCGCTACAGCCTAAGTCCCTGAGGAACTCTCCTCTCCACTCAACGCCCGCCCTTCCAATCCACCCCGCCGCTTACTCCTCCGCGCTGCGCAAGGGCTTGCTTGTTTCCACAAGAAGCGCCGCCGCCGCTGCCGGAGCACCGCCAGGTATCGCCGCTGCAAGTCTTAGTGCTCCAGTTCCTCCGCCCAAGTCTGCTCCTTCCCGACCCCCAAGCTTCACCTGTGAACCGAAGGTAAGCTGCCGACCCCTTTTCCGCCTCGTCCGACCCCTTCTGTTCGTCCGACCCCTTCCGTTCGTCCAACCCCTTCTATTTGTCCGACCCCTTCTATTCGTCCGACCCCTTGTCCGCCTCGTCCGACCCTATCCGTTTGACCGACCCCTTTCTCCGTCTCGCCCGACCCTGTCTGTTTCACCGACCCTTTCTCCACCTCGCCTGAGGGCTCGGCTGTATCCTTTTCCTAGACCCGAGGGTATATGTGTAAAGATTTGGGGACTTCTCTACGTTAAGTCTGAGGACCCCCAGCACATCTATTCCTCTAGTCTAAGGGTCAGATCATAAGTTTCCTTCCATCCGATCCTTTTACCTTGTTCTTCTCCAACCCAAGCGAACTTCCTCACCTTTTTCCGTAGCTTTGCTACCAGTCTCTGGGCTAAAACTCGCAAATGTTGCTGTTGTAATAATCATCTAAATGCTGACCCCCTGCATTGCATTCGTGTAGAGCTGCGTCTCGCCGACGGCTTCTACGAGCTGCACCCGGCGTCAGAAGACGAAGTTGTAGCCGAGCTCCCGCTTCTAGAAGCCGAAGCCACCCCAGCAGAAGACCCCTTCCCTTCCTCCTCGTTTGAAGGCAAGCCCCGGAGCATGAACCCAGTTTTTCCCAAACTTGCGCATGCCTTCTCCATCTTGTTTTGTGCATTTATGTATAGGAGTTGCTTGAAACCATAGATGCATGACTTAGTTCCCTGATCTGAACACTAGCTGTTGGACCGAGTAATTGCTATGCTTAAATAGGAAGCGGTAAAAGCCGAGTGATCTCCTGTCACTCGCGAGTTGTAGGAGTTGGTTGTTTCCTTTCTGTTACAACTATAAGGACGATGGACGGGGCATGGTTTTGGTTAACTATTTGATGGTCGGCTGATCGCCCTGTCTGTCTATGGAACTTGTTAAGGCCCGACAGTGGTGGTGTTCGTGATCAAGTGTTTGAAAGTACTAACCTCATACTTATTATGGGATGAGGAAGCCGAGTACCGGATTGAACCTAGATGTGAGCGGTCGCCCCATTGTCCTTGGAACGGAGTTTCCCCTGCGGCCGCACGTGGTGGCAAGCGTGGTCACAGAACGGCAGAGGCCGGGTCTGTGGAACCTTGCACCAAAGGAAATGGACCCGACACGGGTTAGGGGATTGATGGGGAAGGTTGACATAGGAAGCAACCCTCAGTGGTGCGCGGATGTTGTGAGGTTAGGTTCACCATGCATTGTTAAAGAACTCGAATCGATTCGTCTGCCTCTCACAGTTTGAGACTGCTTGATCGCTATGCTACCCTGAGTAAGAAAGAAATATGATGACGACATGGTTTTGATGATGATATATACACTCTTGGTTGGTTCTATGTTTGCTTAGAGTAAGTGCCAACTTAGACCGGTTAATGAACCTAGAATCTGAGCTAAAACTTGAAAATAAGGATCTACTTAGTGCTTCTTGGCAAACAAACCCCTCAGCCAAAGAGCCTTGCATGTCTAGAAGTGGTGGAGTAGTTACTCCCGGTCGGTTAAGTCTTGTTGAGCTTAGTAGCTCAGCCTTGTTGTGGCTCTTCTTTTTCCGGTGAAGTTGCTGCTCCCGAGCCTTCTTCTGTTGGCACTTGGCCGCCCCAACTCCCTCCGGGTTGGACGGTCGAGTAGGATCCCTCCTCGGACGGCGAGGAGAGGGATCACTGACGTCTTGGCAGGCCTCACCAAGGACATCCGACCCCTACGTTTAGCTTCCGCTTGTTTTACCTTCTGTTGTTTCCTTTTGGAACCTTGTAAAAACTCTGATTTCGGGTTTTTGAACTCAGTGCCAAATTTGTTTAACTCAGTGGACTTGTTGTATTCTCTGGAACCGCTCACCTTCGTGTGAGTTTGCTAACTCGGTCCTGTTAAAGTGGTTAAATCGGATAAAATCCGACGGCATCTCGAGTTAGCCCGATTAAGGCCGAGTGTCGCATGTTAGGCGACTTAACCGTGCCTTGATTTGGCTAATACAAGATGGATCCGCCACACTTTGACTCTCCAAAAAAGTTGGAATGACTTATAATTTGGAACGGAAGGAGCAGATAGTTACCGAACTACGTACGCCGCTAGGGGAGAGTGATTAGATCCAAATCACAATTAGATCAAACTCTCACTGCTGCCAGGGGCAGGTCGTCGCCGTTCTGTCCTCTTTTGGAGCTCTTCTCGTCTACTTGCTCAACCCAGCTCCTCGATCACCTCGTGCATGCTGCGTACATTTGGAAGGATCCCATATGCTTCAGTACTGAACATGCTGGTCGATTGAATTATGTCTCTCAAAATCTTTGGGAGGGGCTCTCCAGTCGATCGAGTTGGTTGGATTTGATTCACCGGTCGTGCACGTCGACGACCGTCTATTTGACTGCGCCGCGTCGTGGACTCGTGGTGTTCCTGAAGGAGCGCACGGTGAGGAAGTGCTCGGCGAGCACGGAGAACCCATGCGCGCCGCTGGTTCTTAGCTTGTTGGCTTGTTACTTGTAGACCTTGCGGTTGGCGCCAATTTGCTTATGTGATCAGATGATTCGATTGCCAATTCCCCAATTCTTCATACCATTAATTATTAATTCACTATCACAGGTTATTTAATCTCAACTGATTTATAACTATTGTGTATTTATAATAATTTCAGTACTGTGGGATATCATGTCGTCTAAAAAATATGAATCAGGTAACAAGAAAAGGAAAAGAAACAGACGTGTGGATGAGTTGATAGAATCACAAAGAGGAGCTATGGATAAATTTTGCAAGAGTAATCAGGGCCCTGAGAATAATACGGGCGCTTCTAGGAACCCAGATGAGTTGGCAAGAGTTGTTACGGATGAACCAACTAATAGGGAGGTCAACAATGACTCCGAAAAGGTTAAATGATTTGACAACATTATGTATCGAGAAGAAATTGTTAGATGAGATCAACATCAATCCTAACGTAAGTGACTTTGCATCGAGGAATGTTAGAGGAAACTTTTAGGTAATATGTATAAATAATTTAATATAAATATTATTTTTGATACATTTACGTATTTATTAGTAATATTTTATATATATTTATTATAATGTTTATATCAAAAGGCTCGAGTTTTACTTTTGCCCGACCCTCCCGGATCGAGCTGACCCTGGCCGTTAGTGGCCGCGGAGGCCGCACGGGCAGAGCTGGGGGATGAGCAGCGTGATGGGGATGGGTGCGCGACAGGATGACGCAATGGCGCGGCGAGGGGACGGACCCTGATACCGCTGCCATGGATGTTGTTGCCGCCCGCCGTCTATTGGCCAAGCTCATCTTAGCTCGCCATGAGCGTGTTCGCCTCATCCTTGCGATCCTCTGTTCATCTCCCGGAACAAGAAATTCCCCAACCAACGCTGCATCTCTTTCTACTGGTTCTCCCTGCAAGCAGGCACAAATCCCCACCAGCAGCACCAAATACGTCATCACCCGAGCTGACCCTTGCCCAAATCGAGCATTGCTCAGCTTATTTTCCCTACCTTGCAAAGCCACACCTCCAAATCCAAGCAACACAGCAAGCCAATTAGCTCTGCCACTCACCGGAATTGTCAGGTCCCCTTCTTATGCCGTGCCTGTCTACTAGTTTACTTGATTTATTTCTTGTTTCTTTAATCTAACTTCCTTGGCCGGATTGATTTGTCATTGCTTCACCTGTGCCTAGGGGTGGGCAGAAAACCCGAACCCTGAATCCAAATTACCCGAACCCAATCCTGAATTACCCGAACCTGAAATACCCGAACACTATCTCGGGCGTCAAGTCGAGAAACCCGAAATTAAATAGGTCCCGTTTGGATGTCAGTATTGGAGCTCAGAATTAAGAATTGGAATTGGATATGACGAATACCATTGTTTGGATGTCCGTAGAATTGAGAATTGGAATTGGAACCAATACCATGAAATCCAATCAGAACTTAAAACAACGCTTCCTCAAAGCCGAGCCTCACGCCTCTGTATTGGGATAAATTGGCTCGCTTATTCTGTCAGTCACCCAACCTCCGCCACTGAACAGCATCGCCGCCGGAACTCCACCCCTGACCTCCATCGCCGAAACTCCGCCACCGGAGATTCCCATCAATATTCTCCCTCGTTCGCGGCCTCCTTCTCTTCCTTACGCCCGTGGCCGCCTCCTCCTCTTCGTCGCAGTCGTGTCCCATCCTCTTCTTCCTTATGGTCGGCATCCCCTCCACCTCTTCCTCGTGAACTGCGGCCGCATCCCCCTCCTCTTCCTCATGACTGCAGCCTCCTCCTCCTCCTCTTCCTCACGACCAGGGTCCCCTGCTCCCCTCCTGCGCCGCTTGTCGAAGTAGCAGCTGGCTGCGGTAGTGCGGAGGCCCGGGCACTCCCCTTCCTCCTCAGTGTCAGGGCCAAGCTACGATCGGCCCATGGAGGTTGCGCGCGCGTGGGTTGGGGCTAAGGAGCTGCGGCCGGCGGCTAGGAGCCTGGGACCTGCCTAGGTTAGATGCGCGTGCAGGCCATTCGTTGAAGCAGCGGCTGGCGGCAATGGACGGAGGCCCGCCCCACATGCCTGCTCCCCTTTCTGCTCAGCTGGATGGAGAAAGGAGAAGATACGATTCCAATTTCACCCGCATACACATCCAAACATGAATCGGTATTTTCACCTTGTTTGATTCCAAGTGGCAATTTCATCTACATCCAAACAACAAATTTGGTATTGTAACCCATTTCTAATACTAGTCTATTTTGGTATTGAACCTAATTCAATACCAAGACTTCCAATATCTACATCCAAACGGACCCTTGGAGAATTTCGAGTTATAGGCCACGGTACTGAATAGCCCATTTTACCCGAAATCCCTTAGCAGCCCAGAATACGGTGGCAGCCCAGCCCAATTAAGTGGCAAGCCGCAGCCCACCTATCCTATCTAAACCATGCGCAACCAGCAGCACCTGCTGCAAATCGCAGACCTCGCTCCCCCTTTCCCTCTCCATCTGCCGAACCCTACCCTAGCCGCCCGCAGCCGACGCACGTGCTGTCCGCCGTTGCTCCGACCAGCAACGAGACGGCAGCAGGTCAGGCTTCAAATGGATGCTAAGTTGAATCGGCTCTGAAACTAAGATCTGCTGATCTGCTGAAGGTTGAAATTGGGCTGTTCGGGATTACCTGAAAGCGAACCCGAATTTTCGGGTACGAAATGTCGGGTATTGTTTTTCTCGGGCAAATCTCGGGTTCGAGTTTTCAGAACCTGATTTTTTAAAAACCCGAATTACCCGACCTGAACTTTTTGGCTACCTGTGCCGCGAATAGATGAGGAATGGCTACAGTGGTCGCAACCCTCGAGGATGTCACGACAGACCTAGTCCCATGGTAGCGACGGTAGGAGCGAGCTCGCGCGTAGTGAGAATTCCAGCTGCGATTTATGGCCGTGCTTGTCGTCTGATGCCTCACAAGTTGCAATCGAGCACCCAATCCTGAAGGAGTGGCGCGTTAGAGTGGATGGGGCAGTGAGGGAGGCGAGGTGGGTGGCAAGTGCATTGTAGAGCGAGATTCGGTGATGGCATGTAAGGGCTGTAGGGGAGAGTGCTGCGCATGGAAGAGGGAGAGCGTGGAGGACGATGATGCGGCACGAGGATAGGAGAAACTGAGGTAGAAGAAGATGATACATTCTGACATATGGCACCCACCGAACAGTTGGTAGTAAGATGTGACGCCACGTTGGTAAACCATATCCAAAAACCGCCACGTCGGTCGAAAACCGCTCTAATTCAAGTCGAGGTGGTTGCGCAACTGGTTTCTTAAGTTGGAGGAGCTAAGACATGATGAGGATATCACCTGCTCGGATACAACCACATTGGTAACTTTTGATTCAAAGGTGAAATAATTCTTTATCATGATTGTATTTGATACATTTGATGAATTGATGTTGCACCATGATGTGTGTTCATTGTCATTTTTAGAAATACATACGTGGATCAAAAAGAGTATTAAACACACATGGAAGGCATAGAGGGCAAAGAAGTTGATTGGGGGCCAAGTTCAAGTATTCCCAGCGTCCTCTACCAGGCCACCATGTCTCTTTTGGCTCAAGGAAAGAAAGAGATCAAATCCAACACGTTTTGGGGCTGGATTCGGACTACAGCATTGCTCCAACTTGCGACGGCCGCCACGACTTCATCTGGACTCTATTTTGGATGTTTAAGTACTTAATGAAATCCTTATAAAGTCTGGACATAAAGAAAGTCACAAAGCACCACCGAAAGAAAAGAGGAACAAAAGGATTAACCCCTGCTTTTTTTCTTTGTTTCTATTTTTTTCTTTTCCTTTCCTATTTTTTCTTTCTTTTCTTTCTTTCTTTTTCTTACACAATTGCAGCAACAACAACTAGCTTGAAATTCACAAAAAAACTGAACCAAATTAGAATCTTGATAGATATGAAATCAACAAACAGCAGCGGTAATGGTGGAAGCGACCAAAACGTGACAAGAACTCAAAACTTGAAAAGACTAGACACTAAGACTAGCAACTCGACACAACCGATGCAATCGAAGACTCAACAAGCCCTAACTAAGCAGCACTAGTAGAAGGCTCAAAGGGTCTTTAGGATTAAGGAAAACTAATCTACTAATTTTTTAGCTTTTTTTGAACTGTAGGAGAATAAAAACAGCAAAGAACTGAAAGTCTATCACCGATCAACCTTGCTTTGATTATCAACTGATATTAACCCGTGGGGTTGAATCCCAATCTTTCGATGAGAGAAGGTGGATAACTCAATTTGAGGATGAAGATGACGTTCCCGGCCCGACTACAACCATCCAAGAATGCTGCCTTAGCAACCGATACACCACCTCCAATGGTCGCCGCGATCTTGTGGAGCACGATCAACCAAACCACTAGGATAATTCCTGCAAGTAATCGAGGAACAAGTAAAAACAAGTAGAACAAGCAACTCAATTGCAAATATGGAGATAAAAACCAATCTAAAATCATAGAGTTGGGGTTCTAAATTGAGTAGAACGGATGGTCTAGTCGACACACGCGTCTGTAAGGAAGTAGCAATGGATAAACTTACATCTAAACAAAACTCAATCTATTTGTGGCAGCTATAGTGGTATATGAGAGGGTAGAGGATGACTAGGACGTGGTGAGGGTCATCCCACAACCCTAGTATGTGCCCCCTATTGGGCCCTACTTGATAGATGGCCCATCGGGCCAAAATCAGGTGACGCAGCACCATGGACAGAAAAGGTCTTTGTAGTAAATCAATGATTGCGGCTGCCTCAGAAAAGATATGGATATGAGTCTCGATTCATATGAAAATAGACTTGATAATATTTCCATGAAGTACTTAAACACCCCGATCCGAGTCTAGATGCAACCATGGTTACCGTCACAAGTTGGATTTGATCTCTTTCTTTCCTTAGACCAAAAGTGACGTGGTGGCCTAGTGGGGAACACTGGGAATTCTTGCACTTGGTCCCCAATCAACTTATTTGGACCTCCATGCCTTCCATGTGTGTTTAACACTCTTTTTGATCCATGTATGTATTTCTAAAAATGATAATGAACACACATCATGGTGCAGCATCAATTCATCAAATGTATCAAATACAATCATGATAAAGAATTGTTTAACCTTTCAATCAAAAGTTGCTAATGGGGTTGTATCAGAGTAGGTGATGTCCTCATCAAGATGGTTGGTTTTCGAGTTGAGGGGGAGAACACAGACTCGGTCGTTGATTTAGGGAGGTAAATAGGATCTTTTCCTTTGGTTCGTGTTATTGTAACATACGCTAGATATTGTTTGGTACTGGCCATTTGTAATCAGATACCACATAATCAGATACGGGCACATACAATTTTGTTACCGCTCCTCCGGCTCCGTAATCGGATCGCTGTTGTGTCTTTATAGAGCAGGAACTGGGAAGGTGATGGAGTGCGACTCGCATGTGACGCATGCCGTGGCCACTGGCCTTGTGTTTTCGCTTATACTGTATCAAATCATGGTGTCATCTGATTCCATTAACGTTACCCCTCCGTAGCTAGAACCACATGCCACCCTAGTCTCTTGTGTTGTCGCCTGCAGAAAATTTCATGAAAATTCAGCGGCGTGAGTTTTTAAATTATAATGGCAATTTCCTCATATTAGTTTGAATTGTTAGAAAACTTGGTATGCTACTCGCTAACACACAAAAATATAACCACGTAAACAGGATCACTTGCAAGTAGATGATCATAGATTATACCTTCGCTCGTCGCGCGTTGCAGCGGAAGTCTTGATGAAGCGTGAGTAGTCAATCTGATCGACGTCGAGAAAGTAGTTGTACGATCTGATGAAGTGCGCAACCTAGCGACACCTCTATGGCAGTCCACACATACAAGATGGGATGATGAATCAGAGAGTGCTAGCACTCCACGGCACGTACTTAGAGATTCTCGTGATCAACCTTTGATCCGGGAGGGAGGACTATAGCAGCACACCAGGCAGGCGCGTACGGCGGCGGCGGCGCACCAGGGAGGCGTGCAGCAGGGTGCTTTGGCGTGCGGCAGGGTTAGCTTTTGTTTAAAGAAATTATGGCCAGTGATTAGCATATATAGCACTTGCTTAATATGCCAGCACTTTGGGCCAGGCCTTCTTGGGCAACTTCAACAGTCTCCCACTTGCACAAGAGTTAATTATGCAAGTATCCATATGTTCCAATCCCTTAAGTGTGTGACCTTGTAGGTTCATGCAACCTACGGACATGACTCAGAAACCATTTCCGATCAATATTTAGCATTGGCCTCTAGCAAGGCATACTAACTCCTGAAGGTCCACGAAGATCATATCCTGCATAACTTGTGACACTCACCAATACTACATCCTTCTGCCACACGACACCTAGCCAAGTATAAGGCGAGTGAAGTGCTACCCTTATTCTTAGCCATTTCTCGCTCAGTGAAGAACTTTTCTGATCAACTAACCTTTAGTTGAGGCATGGCCATGCACTTTCAATTCATCACATCGAGAGGGCACAGAGGAATCTCTCCCTGAAATGGGAGGGGCCGATTCCTTCTTGACTCGGTACACCCTGCGACTTGCTTCAACCACATCCGAAAGCTGCTTTTATAACTACCTAGTTATGGAATAGTGTTTAGCAACCCCAAAATGCGAGCTCCACAATCTGGGACTCTACAGTGATCTCAAGTCAGAGGACATAATATGCGTGTCGTTACGAGACTCACCGATAGCAGTGTACTCACGGTGTCTCGTAGTGGGTCTATTCGGCACCATGTTCCTAACACGTGCCTACATTGTTGGCACAATATCCCATATTGCCATGACCTGTGAAATAAGATCATCTTGTTGGAGGTATGCCCTAGAGGCAATCATAGAGATGATGATATTCCATTTGTATCCATGATTTGTATATTGTGTTCATTGAATATCCATTAAAGGCTACTTGAATTGATTTGCAATTATGTGAATTGTATGTGAAACTCTTTACTTGTATGGTTATTCTAAAGTTGTCCCTAGTCGGAGTTCATGTGAGGACACACATGAATATTAGACTAGCACATGTATTAGTTAATGACTATGTTTCACAAGTCATAGACATGGAGATGTTGAACTAATAATGTGGACACATGTGGAGACATGTGCTAGGACTGACCCAACACGAGAAGTAGTTCTCTCTTTAAACAACATATACGCTTTGTCCTTAGACCTGATATTGTCGCATGTTTTCTAGATGTGGATCGACCTACTTAGGGGCTATCAAACGCTACGCCGTAACAGGGTAGTTATAAAGGTAGCTTTCGGGTTTGTCAAGAAGCATGCTATGAGACATGGTCAATCAAGATGGGATTTGCCCCTCTCTGATTGAGAGTGATATCTCTGGGCCCCTCGAGTGATCGGATCCGAAAATGCATGGCCATGCTACGTACGGTTAAGAGTTAACCTACAAAGGGATTCCGAATCACAGGATCGAGAAAGAGCGGTCGGCTTGAAGCTAGACCAAATATCGTGAGGCAAAGGGAATAGCATGTATATTATGTTGTGATGGTTCGTCTGATATGATCTTCGTGTGCGTATAGGAGTTGGCACGTCTTGCTAGAGGCCGCTACCGACTATTGGGCCGAGTAGGAGTACTCGGGCCATGTCTATACGTATCCGAACCCATAGGGTCACACACTTAAGGGGCTGGAAGCCCAATTCGGATCTGATCCGAGTTGGATTAGGTTTAGAAGTACTAATGGGCCTCGGATCCAAAGGCCCGTCAGGAACCTCTATAAATAGAGGGGTGGGGGTGCCCTAGGGTTTACACCTTTTGGCGAAACACACCTGCCGCGCCTCCCACGCCCTCGCCTGTTGCAACTCGCGGATCTAGCAATCCGGCTTGCAACGCTTCCTCCCTGCACGTGTGGATACCTTGGAGGTGTTGCGCCTGCAGCACTTGGACGAGCCATCGACGAGCCGCCGACGAGCCACGACGAGCCGATGACGAGCCGCGGCACCGGAGGCGATCTTGCTGCACGTGGACGAGCTGCTGAGGAGCTGCTGGACGTGATCGACTACGTACGACTACGTTGATCAACTACGTACGACTACGTGATCGTCTTCACTGCATCGACGCATATCTACATCTTCCGCACCAGTAGTGCGTCGAGTGGTAATCCCGTGATCCTTATACGGCAGTTCTTCCTGGTTATACGCGGTAGAAATTTTGATTTGCGCTAGTGTAGCCTACCTCGTATCCCAACACATCCACCCAACACATGTACTAGCTTATCTCTACATCATAGTTCCGCATGACGGATGGAAGCTAGGGATCATTTTTAGTACAATGTCAATATTGTATCATGGAGTTTCACTTATGAATCACATATTCGCTAATCACATATAATGACAAAGTCATGGAACATATCACTAAAAAATGCAGATTACAAACGTTGACATGATGTCATCATCTTATGACTACCTTTATGGAATACATCATCATAAGCCTCCCACTATAGTGCTAGACAGTTATGTTAGCATCTCATGCCCATTGACTTCGTATGCATCTCATGCTTTGCTTGTGGGAGTGGCTTAGTCAACAGATCTGCAATATTCAGGTCGGTGTACACCTTGCATATCTTCACATCTCCTCGATCGATGATTTCTAGAATCAGGTGATATCGCCGTAGTATGTGTTTGGACTTATGGTGCGACCTAGGCTCCTTTGCCTATGCGATAGCACCAATATTGTCACAATAGAGGTCTATCGAACTAGAGCAACTAGGGACCATGCCCAACTCAGAAATAAATTTTCTGATCCATACAACTTCCTTTGCAGCTTCCGAAGCTGCAATATACTCGGCTTCTGTTGTCGAATCTACAACTGTCTCTTGCTTGGAACTTTTCCAGCTCACTGCCCCACCATTGAGGCAGAAGACATATCCTGTCGGTGTTTTAGACCGGCAACCCGCCTAGGGGGTACCCTAGGTGGTCTTTTATGCGGTAAGGGTCGTCGAGAATCAAGGAATCAATGGTGACGCAAGGAACACGATTTAGACAGGTTCGGGCCGCTAGATCGCGTAATACCCTACGTCCTGTGTGTTGGTTTGTATTGATGTATGTTCTGATCTTTAGATTGTTGTTTGAGGGGGGTCCCTGCCTGGCCTTATATACACGGGAGGGCAGGGTTACAAGTCTGAGTCCTAGTCGGGTACTCTTATAGAGTTCTACTCGGTATTGCCCCGAGTAGTTTTCCATAAACATACAAGACTAGTCCGAGTTGGATACGCCCATCCTTGTTCTGATCAAGTCCGAGTACATCCCTTAGTGGGCCGTTCGAGGCCTACTCGTGGGTCTGGGGAGTAGTCCCGACAAGCCCCCGAGTACTTTGTAGTCGTGCGCCATAGTCTTGGGCACTGCAGGCACTACCTGAGTAGTTTTTGTAGACTGAAGTGCCCGAGTACTATCGCATGGCTGGAAGGTACTCTTTCTGCACCTTCGAGTTGTCTCCGTCCCGAGTAATTTTTATATGGTAGTGCGATGTCAATCGCACTCCATATGGAGTAGCCCCCGAGCCTTAGGTTGAGTCGAAGAATCAGGCTTAGGGTCAAACTAGCTTTTGCCCATTTTACCCTCGGAGATCTTTTGAAAAAGAAAAAACTGACCAACGGGTACGGTACTCGCAGCCCCCGAGCACTTAGGCAATTCCTGTCGTTGAAGTGGTCATCAATCCGTTGAATGTAGTAATCGTTGGGTGTTTATTGCGATTAATACGCGATTTAATCTGTCCGTTGCGCAACTGGCGCGTCGAATCCGGAGCCGGCGGAGATAAATCTAGAAAGCCCCCTTTTTGGTTGCTGTAACGCCGTACGGGCATTAGATTTGTTTCTTCCTCCTCCTCTGTGCCTTTGCTCGCTGTGTCGCCGCCGCCAGTGCTGCGGCCTCCGCCATTGCCGCTTAGACCCGAGTTGAAACCTCTTCCTTAAGCCAAGGTTGGGTCCATCAAATGCGCTCCAAGAAGATGGGCAAGAAACCCGAGAAGATCCAAGGCAAGGCTCTGGCGATGGGCAAGGTCAGATCTAAGAAGGGGAAGGAGAAGGTGGGGCCGACGAACCAGACTACTCCGCCGCCACCTGGGGCAACTTGGCAACACTCGATGATGAAGGAAGAAGCAGTCCAAGCGCTAGCCGATGCCAAGCTCCTTCAGCCGAAGGAAATCGTGCAGTGGCGCCCCGCATTTCCCAATGCGTGGCAGTTTGAGGAGCATCCGGTGGAGACGGTGATGCTTGCTCACTTCGTGGAAAGGGGACTGGCCGTGCCTACCTCCGACTTCTTTAGAGGTATTCTCGAGTACTACAATCTTCAGCTCGTCCACTTGAATCCCAATGGAGTACTGCACATGGATATATTTGTACATCTGTGCGAAGTTTTCCTTGGAGTACCTCCAAGTCTCGAGCTATTCAGGAAATTGTTCCGTTGCAAGCCTCAGCTGAGTGCCCAGCGGACGGAGGTCTTTGGAGGTGCCGGGTTCCAACTCAGGAACTCAAATGCATATATTGAGTATAATCTGACCGACTCCCATGGGGATTAGAAGAAAAGGTGGTTCTACATCGGGAACCATGATCCTCGCTTGCCTGTGGTGACTGGTCACGCGCCCAAGCATGCGGAAAATTGGATAAGCGAGCCCGAGGATACCCCGGAGCTTGATCTTCAGATGCAGCAGATCACCGAGTTGAAAGCACTCGGTCTGACTGGGATCAATGTGGCAGCCAGCTTTCTGAAGAGAAGGGTCCAGCCACTTCAAAAACGTGTTCACCCGGGAAATGAGTACGGAGGTCTGAAGGATCCATCGCGTATGTCTGAGGAGGACATATCTGACGATGACGTGGAGGCGCTGCTGGCAAAATTTTTTAGGAACTATCAGGGAGTACCAGTAATCCCTGTGGCCCTTCACCAGTATGAATCCTGGTATGAGCCAGAGGTGGTAAGTCCCTCCTGACTTGTTTTCTTTTGACTTGTGATTCTTGTTGCTGACACCGATTTGTTGTTTAGAAGTCCCGAGTTCTTGACGGCTATGTGGCACAGTCGGAAGAAGAATCGGAAGTTGTCATCGAGGAGTCGGAGGACGAGCCTTCTCCTCCTGCCAAGAGACGCAGAGTAGTCCGCAAGATGGCTGCGGTGAAGTCTGCAACCACTGAAAAGTCTCGGGGTACCAAGGTATGTAGTCGATAACTTGTATGTTACTGATGAACTTGTGATGCGTTACTGATGTGGTGAATCTTGTATTTGTTCTCGAAGGCTGTAGATGAAGCTGCCTCTGAAGAGATAGACGCGTCCGACCCTGAAGTCGGTGATGAGGCTGTTGACACGTTGCCGGAGAGGGTACCATCAACAGATGCAGCGGTAGCCCCCGAGTTAACTGCACCAACTCCTCCAGCTGTCATGCCGCTCATTGCCGACCAGGCGGTTCTGGGGCTACCTGCTGGAGTAGTGAAGGAGGTGTCTCCAGTACTTGCTACTGGCACTTTGCTACCCAATGTGATCGCCAGTGGTAAGCGTTGCCCCTTCCAATTGTAGTCATTTGAGTAGTACTGTTGGTCTTGACTTCGATTTTATAGGTCTTGGTGAAAAAATGGTGCCGACGGCTGTTCCCGCGGCTCCTAGTACTCGGCCGCCTGTCGCCGAGAAGAAACGTGTGCGACTGCCACCGCATTCAACCCGGTGAGCCTCCTTGTCTTGTTAGATGCCGTTGGATTGTCTTAAAATCAAGTAGTGACACTTTGTTGGAGCAGGGATGCAGAGGAGACTATCCTTGTAGAGACAGGGATAGTGCCGAAACCTTTGACTACAGCATCAATTCCGCTGGAGGACTTCATTGTTGAAGAAATACCCGAGGTTGACGATGGTCGTCTTGGAGCTACTATGTCGATGCTTCAAGATGTGATTCGCTCAGAGAAGGAACCCGCTGCTGCATCAGGCTCGGGGAGCGCCGGCCTATCATCATCCTCTGGCGGAGCGCTGGCTGTTGTTGAGAAATCCAAAGAAACGACTGCTCCAGGTAAGTGCCTGTAATTTGTTATTGTAGTCGTAGTCGTTAGCTGATATGGTGAATGTTGTAGGTGCTGCTCCGGGTACGATTCCTCATCTTGTGGAGAGTACCCAAAGGCCAGTACTCAGCCCGCCTTCTGATTTAGAGCTCCAAAGGGCCATGAATGTGTTCCGAGGCGTCCAGGTAGATATTGCTAATGTTACTGTAAGACCCGAGTAGTCGTGAGGCGTGAAACTCACCACAGCGTACTCAGATCCTTTCAGGAAAGAAACCATCAGCTGGAGCAGGAATGTGCCCGTCTGAGAGAAGCGCTTCGGGTTCATGAAGCCGGGGCGAAATACTTTGCCGTGGAACGTGCGGATCACGCCGTTTTGCAGGAGAAACTGGAGAGCCGCTATAAATCCTTGAACAAGAAGTATCAAGGTAAGCATTGCGACTACTTTGGGTGTGTCCAACTGTAGTTGGCTGTGGCCTGAGTTCTTTTGCTTTATAGAGCTCAAGAAACAGGAGGCGTCTGCAAGGAATCAAGTCATTGATTGGAGGAACGCTCATGACCGAGTGGCAGATGAAGCCGAACATCTTCGGGCCGCGCTCACTGAAGCAGAAGCTGCGTGCGAGCACCAGCGGGACCGAAAGATGCAGAATGGCGTGATGCTCTCCATGGCCATGGTGGCATGTAGAGATGATGCCCAGACCTTGGGAAGACTTTGGGGTGAACTCCGAGAGCTGTCTGGAGCGGCCGAAGATTTGGTGAATGCCATAGCCCTCGTGGAGGAAGGCGCAGGACCGCAATCGCTAGTAGAGCGACTAAGAGCAGCCTCGAGCAAAGTAGCGGGACTTTGCAAGACTGTTTGCAAACAGGTGCTTGCGGTTGTGAAGTCCTACTACCCGCGGGCAGACTTGGCGGCGGCTGGTGATGGCGTGGCTCGCAACTGCACAGAGGAGGCCTATGCGCAGTACCTTGAGGAGGCGGAGCCTATTGCAACCAAGATGTCGGAGTTCGTCTCCTTAGAAGAACTTTGAGCTTTTGTGTGTACCCTTTGTTCTTGTACCGAGCATGTTGATACTTTTGAATATCAAGATTTTGGATTTTGGAGTTCGTTGTCTTGCGAAAAAATGTTGTTGAATCCTAAAATATTGCAACTCTATGGTGCCTGACCCTTTGAGGGAGTAGCTCCGCCTCGCCCGACCCCGAGTCCTGGGGTCGGATGAGCCCGACCCTTCGAGGGTGGAAATCCGCCTCGCCCGACCCCGAGTCCTGGGGTCGGGGGCGCTCGACCCTTCGAGGGTGAAACTCCGCTTCGCCCGACCCCGAGTCCTGGTGTCGGAGGCGCACAACCCTTCTAGGGTGGAACTCCGCCTCGCCCGACCAGGATCGGAGTAGTCAGAGCCCCCGTCATGTAGGCTAAGCTTGGCTTTGTAGTAGTCCCGAGCGTCGAGTAGTCGTAATGTTGTTTGAGTACTCGTCTTCTAAGGGACCTGAGGGACACGGGTGCACTGTACTCGGCTGTCCTTTGTTGATGTACGGGTGTACTGTGCTCTTTTGTCCATTGCGGAGGCACGGGTGTACTGTGCTCCTTTGTCTGTTGCAGCATGAGTGCAGTCACATGGGCAGAGTCAGGAGTTGTCAGACCTATTGATCACGGGTGCACAATAACTCTTGGGCCGGTGGTAGTTGTGGCTTTCGGCTATAAATAGAGCCATCTGCTGGTCAAACCAACTCAAGCTCTTGAGTAGCAATGGATTGCCTGCGGTTGCTTCTGTTTGAGTGTAGAGAGCCAGCAAAAAGCACACCGGTGCTAGAAGATTCCTCGTAGATTAAGGCCACCTTGCCTCCACAGGCTCTTGCACTCGTAGGGATAGCCGCGATGCTAGAAGAATCCTCGTAGGAGGGTTCGTCGCGTGCCTCATCTTGCAGCTACTGATCCAGCGGAGTACGCGCTGGAACTCGCAGCGAGTGAGGGGTAACGAGTGCCCCGGTCTTCATCCCGCTCTGAAAGATGGTGGAGGTGCGGCCGTAGAGTAGATAGGCTTCGCAAGGCTAGCAAAAGAGCAGCCTTGGTTCCCTCTAGGCTCGTCTTCCCGGTTTTGACGTTGCCGCTGTCCTGGTGATGGCGGTAATGGAGTACCTGGACGTGCCTTGGGTAGGATACCTGGGCGTGGCTGCGTTTTGCGCAGCTTCCTTGCGTGTAGGCCCTTCCTGCGGTCGGCAGACCTAAGTGGCCTTGTGATATAGTAAAAGCCTGAGGCTTAAATGCAGCCCGCCAGTAGGCAGTTGCTTGTAGTCTTTGTTGAGCTGAGTCCTTGTACTCGTATGTAACTTGATGTACTCTTGTTTCAGTAAAGATTGATACGAAGAGTTTGTATTAGGGCAAGTTTCCTTGTTGTATTGAAAGCGCGTTGAAGCGAACACCCCTTGAAGTCGGTAGTCGAGTAGTCGTCCCGAGTAGTTGCCTTGAAGTGAGTGCTCGGGTGCTGCTATGGGTAATAGCGACAAAGGTGTTCTATATTCTAGGAGTTTGGCACCTGTTCTCCTGAGAGTTCTTGGAGTCTATAAGATCCGGGTCCTGTAACCTTTGATATGATGTAAGGACCTTCCCACGGTGAATTGAGTTTATGCAATCCTGACGTGTCTTGAATACGCTTAAGGACCATATCGCCCGAGTTGAAAGATCTTTCCTTGATGTTGCGGTCGTGATAACACCTTAAACCGTCGAGGTATCTGGCAGATTGCACTAGTGCTGCGCATCTTGTTTCTTCCAAACTGTTGATATCCGTTCGCCGCGTTTCGATTGCAAGCTCTTCATTGTATTGTTCGACGGATGGTGATTGCCACATGATGTCGGTGGGTAGTATGGCTTCTGAGCCATATACCAGAAAGTAAGGTGATTGCCACATGATGTCGGTGGGTAGTATGGCTTCTGAGCCATATACCAGAAAGTAAGGTGATAGCCCCGTAATCTTGCATGGTTGGGTACGTAGGCCCCACAAGGCATTGGGTAACTCTTTGAGCCATCGGCCGCCTTTGGTGTTGCCGACGTCGTGTAGTCGTTTCTTCAAAGCATTGAGTATCATGCCATTAGCACGCTCAACTTGACCGTTGGCGCGCGGATGAGCAACCGAGACATAGCGAACGTCGATGCCGCTATTCTCGCAATATTCCCAGAAGTCGTGATTGTTGAAGTTTGACCCGAGATCTGTGATGATCCTATTGGGAAAACCATAGCGGTGTACGTTTTCATCCAAGAAGTCGAGGACTCGGTCTGCCTTTGGGCAAGTGACTGGTTTGACCTCAATCCACTTGGTGAACTTGTCAATTACCACGAGTACTCTGTTGAATCCTCCTGGCGCAGTTGGTAACGGGCCAATCATGTCGAGCCCCCAGCAGGCAAATGGCCATGTTGGAGGTATTGTGACTAGCTTGTAAGCCGGCACATGTTGCTGTTTTGTGAAGAATTGACAACCTTTGCACTTCTGGATGAGTTGCTTGGCGTCGGCTAGAGCCATTGGCCAGTAGAACCTTGCTCTGAAAGCCTTGCCAACTAGAGTCCTCGAGGAGGCGTGGTTGCCGCAGATTCCTCTGTGAACTTCTTCTAGGATTGCTTGGCCATCTTCTCTGGTGACGCACTTCATGAGTACTCCAGATGATGCACCTCTCCTATAGAGCTTATCTTCGACTAGAACGTAATTCTTGACTCGTCGGGAGATTTGCTCGGCTTTATTCTTGTCGGATGGTAGCTGGTGATCTTTGATGTAGTCGATGAAGGGTGTCCTCCAGTCGACTTCTATCATCATGATTTCTCGGGAGGCATCAGTAGTCGGGACTACGGGCGGTGTGACCTGTGCAGGTATAGATGGCTTGCGTAGTTCGTGTACGAAAATTCCTGCTGGAACTTCTGCACGAGTTGAGCCCATTTTGGACAAGACGTCGGCGGCAACGTTGTTGTCACGGACGATGTGATGGAACTCCAAGCCGGAGAATTTGTTTTCCAGTTTACGGACTTCTTTGCAGTAAGCGTCCATGTTGTCCTTGTTTCTATCCCACTCGTCATTGACCTGGTTTATGACGACTAGGGAGTCGCCGTACACCAGTAATCGTTTGATGTCGAGGGAGATTGCAAGGCGAAGGCCGTGTAGCAGTGCTTCGTACTCGGCTTCGTTATTGGATACTTCCCAGAATATCTGTAGCACGTACTTGAGTTGGTCTCCCTTGGGGGAGATGAGTAAGACGCCTGCGCCGGCCCCTTCAAGTTTGAGGGATCCGTCGAAGTACATTACCCAATGCTCTGGTCGTTCGACTGGAGTAGGAACTTGATTTTCGGTCCACTCAGCTATGAAGTCGACCAAAGCCTGAGACTTGATGGCTGTCCGTGGCTTGAAGCTCAAAGTAAGAGCTCCGAGTTTGACTGCCCATTTGGAGATTCTACCCGTGGCGTCTCTGTTATGGAGAATTTCTCCAAGCGGGAAGTCGGAGATGACTGTGATGTTGTGCTCTTGGAAGTAATGGCGCAGCTTCCGGGAGGTGAGCAGAATAGCATATAATAGCTTTTGTATCGGTGAATACCGAGTTTTGGAGTCCGAGAGTACTTCACTGACGAAGAACACAGGTCGTTGGACCTTGTAGGCGTGGCCCGGTTCAGACCGTTCGACTACTATTGCCGTGCTGACGACATGAGTAGTAGCGGAGATGTATAGGAGTAAGTCCTCGTTCGGCGAGGGAGCGGTGAGTACAGGAGGCTTTGACAGAAAGTCTTTGAGTTGTGTGAAAGCCTTGTCTGCCTCTTCCGTCCATTTGAACTTGTCCTGACGTTTGAGAAGCTTGAAGAAGGGTAGAACCCGTTCTCCAAGTCTCGAGATGAACCGGTTGAGAGCGGCCATGCAACCTGTAAGTTTCTGCACATCCTTAATGCTGGCAGGAGCCTGCATGTTTGTGATGGCAGATATCTTCTCCGGGTTGGCCTCAATGCCGCGATGGCTAATGATGAACCCGAGTAATTTGCCGGAAGGTACTCCGAAGACGCACTTAGTAGGATTGAGTTTCCATCGGAAAGCGCGGAGACTGGAGAAAGTTTCCTCCAAGTCAGCAATGAGTTCCTCCCGGTTTCTTGTCTTGACGACGACGTCGTCAACATAAGCTTCGACATTGCGATAAAGTTGTTTTTCAAAGCACATCTGAATAGCCCTTTGGTAAGTTGCTCCTGCGTTCTTGAGTCCGAAGGACATTGTTTTGTTGTAGAAAGCTCCAAAGGGCGTGATGAATGCTGTTTTGGCTTGATCTTCCTCTTTGAGGCTTATCTGATGATAGCCGGAGTAGCAATCGAGGAAGCATAGCAAGGCACACCCAGCGGTGGAGTCGACCACTTGATCGATCCTGGGTAACCCAAAAGGATCTTTTGGGCAGTGTTTGTTGAGGTCGGTGTAGTCGACACACATTCTCCATTTGTTGTTTTTCTTTCGAACAAGCACAGGATTGGCGAGCCAGCCAGGATGGAAGACTTCCTTGATGAATCCTGCCGCGAGTAGCTTGGCTAACTCTTTTTTGATGGCGTCGCGTCTGTCTTAATGAGCCAGCAATTTGGGCCAGGCCCTCTTAGGCAACTTCAACATGAATTGCTTTTTCTTCACCGTGCTCCACGGACCATTCCCTGGTAAATGAGAGCCAGTGATGATCCTGAACTAAAGTTTAGTCCGTATCACATCGAATATTTGGAGGCTAATTAGAATGACTAAATATGCGTTAATTATAAAACTAATTACACAGATGGAGACTAAATGGCGAAATGAATCTATTAAGCCTAATTAATCCATCATTAGCAAATGATTACTGTAGCAGCACATTGTCAAATCATGGACTAATTAGGCTTAATAGATTGTCTCGCCGTTTAGCCTCCATCTGTGCAATGGGTTTTGTAAATAGTCTATGTTTAATACTTCTAATTAGTATCTAAACATTTGATGTGACAGGGATTAAAGTTTAGCCTGGAGATCCAAACACCTTCTAAATCTTCCATTGAGTTATTTACTGTAAAAGTGCAAAAATTGACTAACTTGGCATACCATATTCAGTTGTTTTAGTTTATAAAAACTGGCATATAGAAAACGTCATTCTAGACATTGGCTCATATGGAAATAAGTGACGGGTTTAGTTTAAACTGGAATAAGTCGTTTTAGTTTATTGTATTCGAAGGAAAATTAAGCCAAGTGCCGAATTAATTAAGTTATATTTGCGCAATCAAATCTCTGTCATCTGGCAGTGATAGGGATTGATGATATCGATCAGTAATAGTTGCATGGCCCACAATGAAACGGAGTAATAAAATTTTGTGTGGTGTTCCCCATCTGCACGCTTGCATAAAAGCGTGCGAGAGGGTGAGAATTCCGTGCAAGCTTCGTCTCGTAAAAATATTAAATAGTAAAGGTACGTGGAGACTTGAAGCAAATTCCGTTCCAACTTCCTTGCAACAACTTATCGTTCACTCGAGACGAAATGTGTGAAGCATGCAGTTATGCATGCTGATCCTTAGCTTGCTCAGTCGAGTTCGAGTGCTTACGTCCAAGCCAAAGTCGTTGAGTGGGTTTCGAACTTTGGATAGATTAAATTTATTGACTGCGTATGATTCTTTTTTCCTTTTTCACTGAAAGGAGGATTTTATCAGTCACGGCATAGCATGGTTCAATGAAATCTGAAGGTTTATCCAAAGCCACGACACCATCCAGACTACGTTTGGCATTAATGCGTGTATGTGTCTATGAGATGCAGGTTGGGTTGAGGAATTTTTATTACCAGGGAAATGTCCATAGTTTGCCAAGGTAATTGTGACCAGGAGCAGGCACATCAAATTAGAAGTTTACATTGGTCTTTGCATAAGTGCGTTTTTTACCTATTCTTGTTTTTCTTCGAATCACACAGTACAGACGCAGACACTCACATATACGCACGCAACCCTACCCATATGAGGATCTACGAAAGACTGAATCGGCAAATTCTCAAGATTGATGAAGTCACCACTAGCCCCTCATCGTCGACGGGCACGTAGCCTACCACTGAAAGAATAGCGTTGGTTAAATCCTGAAATAAATCCAGAAAAATGTAAGCACCACTGCACCAGTGTTGAGTTGAGGACTACCTATTCTTAAATATCAAGTAGTATCAAGTACTACTTGTACTCTAAAAGAAATAAAGTATATTTAGATATATAATAAAACCTACGAATTTAAAAAAAAACTTAAACGACTTGTAATTCGGAATGTTATTCTTTTTGTCCCACTAAATTTTCATCTTTAGGACCGAACACCATCTCGCACGTGCATTCTCTTCGGCACGGCCAAAAAAAAAGCGCTGCAGCTGCTCGTGAAGCGATAAACAACGGTCATCGCTGTGCCACTACACTACTTGTCATCACCTGTCATCGCCTGATCACGCATTCCGCAGTGTGCATTCACGCCTGCCCCCGTACGTGCGGATAAGCAAAGGGCAAATATTCTGTGGGCCCGTGCGCTGGGCCCACATCCTGCGGCTGGCGAGCGGGCGCGTACTGCGCCGCCGCCCCGCCGCCTCGATCGAACAGGTGAACGGCCCGAGACTCCATTACGCTTGGCCGCTTGCGCGCGCCGAATCCTTCCCCCGCACGGTATCCTGGTCCACCTCAGCACCCCCGCCTCCTATCCCTTGTGCATAAAGCGAAACCAGCCTTTGTTCGCTTTGCACCCTGATGACAAGGTGAAGAATCTCCCTCCTTCATTCTAAGAATGTTTTCCCTCTATAAAAATATGAACTTTTTGACAATGCGTACAAGAGGAGACCCTACCATTATCAATGGAAAAGGTGCCAATAAATATTGCATTTAAGCGAATCACGTTCAATTCCTACATTATTCTGACCTCTAATTTGAATATATGTCTCTTAAGCCGTATGGCAATTCTGGCTAAACTGAATGCGGTTCCAATCTCATTTCTATATTGCAACCGAACAACTAAATTGTGAAATCCTAATTCCAATTGTGTGATTCCAAGCCTCAGATTTTGTTACCAAAGAGTCAAAGGTACGATTCTGAATTTACTATTAGACTTAGCAAAATTCACCAAATCGTTTCTAAAAAAATCACAAAAATATCTTCTAGTCTAGGAGTAGCATGTCTAAACTACCTCCAGCCGACAAGTTTACCGCAACTGGTTAACAGAACCGAAACGGAGTCCAGTTCCAACCCCAGTGGAGCCCGACTTGTCCGGCCCCACCGGACAGTGGCACACCCACCCTGGCGCGCGCATAAATACCCTATTTCCCGGGGTGCCCGGCGCAACTACGCAACAACTCTCCCCTCTCCGCAGGGGTCTAACACGAAAAAGGCGGCTTGTTATCAATCGAGCCAAGCAAACTATCGCTTCCGTCGCCGGCGAGTCCCTTCCTCTCCGACCGCCGACCGCCGCCGCCGCCGCCGCCGCCGCCGCGGGAGGGGAGACGATGGGGCTCTTCGACGGGTTCCGCCTCGACACGCTGCTGAAGCGCGTCTGCAAGTCGCTGCTGAAGAAGCGGCTCGGGGATCTGATCCTCGGCGACCTCGACCTCGACCAGTTCGACATCCAACTCGGCCGCGGCACGGTGCAGCTCAACGACCTCGCCCTCAACGCCGATTTAATAAACCGCAAGGTGCGTTTTTTGTCCGCGCCGCCGCCCCGGCTTGCTCTCGCGATTCCCGCGTCTTGTTCTCCCAATAGTATTGGGGGGCGTTGCTGTCTGCTTTCCATTGGGCGCCGACTGGCGCGTGCCTGCTGGCTGGATGATCGAATTGTGGCGTGGGAAAGCGAGAACTTGGCGGTGGGGCGAGGTATCGTTGATTTGATTGCCGGGTGGGGTTTACTTAATGTTTGATTTTGAATTTTGATCGCGATGGCAACTGTTTGTTAGGCTAGTTGTGGTTACGATTGAGGCGGATGTTTTGGCTATTTTTGTGGTGGAGCTAGGGATTGGTGGGGAAAATAAGTAGAGCTGTATTTTCATTGGTGTCGAGACTGGCAATTTTGGATGTCAATTTTGATTAAGTTGAATTTATTGATTTTGTTCTTAACTTATGTCTTATGGACCTGCTGGACCATCAGGTTTTTGGGAGAAGAAGAAGGGGTTATGAATCTTTGTTGCTATTTGCAGTTCATTCTTTTGAATCAGACTAAATTCAAATATATAACAATGCAAAGTGTGTACAGAGAGAATGACGGAATTGCTAAGTGTGGCTAGTGTTAAAAGTCAATTTAGTAGAAAGTATCATTTGCCCAGTAGATGTTAGTTTCAGTTCTTTCTAGCTTTAATGCTCGTTGTTTACTCGTTTTCTTCTAACACGAAGCATTCAAATAGTCTCTTATGTGGATGCAAAAGAAAAAAAGTTGCAAAACCTGCAGAAATTAAATTGTTTGCTTCCTGTTTTAAAACGAACCATCAGTTAATTTTCTCTACTACTACTATTTCAGTTGTCGGGATCTCCTATTATGCTGAAAGAAGGATCGATAAAATCCCTGCTAGTTAGATTTGCTGCTAGTTGCGAGATTGTTGTGGAAGAACTGGAGCTTGTCCTTTCTCCATCTGTTGCAAGTGAAGTTGTGGATGTGCATAATGAATGCTCTGTCTCTGGTTGTACAAGTGACACACAGACATCAGTCAAGACCCAAAGATACGAATCCGATAGTAATCAGTGTTCTACTTCTGTATCTCGAGATGTGGATGAAGGTGTCAAGAGAATTGCCAATGCCGTCAAATGGTTTCTGACAAGATTTAATATCAAGTTAAAGAATGTATATGTTGTATTTGATCCTCAAACCAGTTTGGATAGTAGGCTCCCAGAAACTAATCGATCTCTGGTTTTCCGAATTAAAGAGCTAGAATTTGGAACCCACCTCGGTCAGTTTAAACTGGACAACTTTTTAACTTTCCATGAGGCGGTCATTGAGTTATTGAAGATGGATGATGTCGATGCACTGCTTCAAAATGATCCAGTTAGAGGAACAACTGACATTTCAGCATGCCATAGTACTACTGCAGTCTTGACAGGTCCCATTGGTGGATTCTCAGGGAAACTCAACTTAAGCATTCCATGGAATAAGGGGTGCTTGAACTTTGAGAAAATTGATGCAGATGTATCCGTTGATTCATTAGAGTTACGGTTACAAATAAGCAGTATCCGGTGGATCATGAATGTATGGGATTCTCTCCAAAGAAAGCCAGTAGACGAACAAAATTCCGCTCATAATGCTGCAGATATCTCTATTAGCTCTTTCAGGTCTACCTTGTGTTCACCTGCATCAAGCTCTTTGAAATCAGGTTCAGATTCTGTGATAGGCACCAGCGAATGCTTGGCCCATAGCACATTTTCTCAAAGCAGGCAAGAGAAAATTCAGGATTCTTTCCTTACAAGGGCATATGTAATAACAGACTGGATGGAGCCTGTTGCCTCTGAGGATCAAGGCGACCCTGATTCAGATTGTGATGAAAGGTTCGTTTCTGCACTGCATTAACACTAATGCCAATTCTTGTAGTCCACCTTGAGATTTTTTTTGCCATATCATTGTCAATTTTGTTGTTGCTAGGCCACAATTTGCTTCTATTTCTATCTTTTGTGAATATTAGACCTGCTATAGATTTTTTCAAAATTAGTTTGTTCGCCCATGAATGCTTTCCAATTGTAAACAGCTTTTTTCTTTCGGACTCATTTGTGACCGTCGCAGCATCCACTTATTGCTACTTTGCTAGCTTCTTTCTGGATTTGTTCTCACCGCATCCTTTGAAGTTCTGTATCCATAAAACCGTGCAACATGCAGAGGGCACTTGGCATTAACTGAATATTTGTCTTCTCCTTTGGTATATAGCCTGGAGTTTTAGAGGTCAAATGTATTAATTCTCTTCTTTGGATTTAGCATAAATTTCCCTTTGCTTTGACACATAAGAGTTGCTTGCTGTTTGCCAGGTCTTATTTATTTATATTCTTGAGGGAAGCATATTTTTCCCCCCGAAAGGACTTGGACTGTTCTAAATATGTTACTAATACCTTGTTACTTTTGACAGCATTGATCAATTCTTTGAATGTTTTGAGGAATTGAGGAACTCCCAATCTAGTTTGGGAAACAGTGGTATATGGGACTGGACTTGTTCAGTATTCAATGCCATAAGTTTTGCATCAACCTTAGCTTCTGGATCAGATCAAGTTCCTAAAGGTATTCATTTCAACTTCAGTGTACAACTTTCAGTTTAGTATTGATTATGCTATAGCATCCACTCTTTTCTTGGTTTTGGTTATGATGAAAATGGATAATGTGGCTTCTTCATCTGCTATTTTCTTTTATTCTCAAACCTATCCATGCTAATAGGGTTTTTAGAACTAAACTCCCAAAGTGCAATTTTTGCTATCAATTCTTTTGATGTATATGTTCAGAGCCAGATAAATTGTGATGATATCATGAAAGTATTTGTCAATATGAATCTGTACATGTTATAGCCTAACTCTAAACATGCATAGTGATATCGTGGCTTAGAATTCATTTACTGCATGTATCCCAAAAGGACAACTTTTTTTTTTGTCTCGAGTGAGTATCTGACTGTTAGCACCTGAAATGACTTATGAATAACAGTTTCTTGTCATGGCCATTTGTTAGTACCACAGGCATTACAAAACCCTTGCATTTATTTCTTTTGTCCGACCAAGTGTTTGTAGCTTTTTATTTTTTGCCACTTAAATTTCTGATCATCCCTTTATACACCTCTAATGATTTCCATTTCCTGACAGAACCAGTGATTGAGAAGACCCTACGAGCCTCCGTTGCTGAGGTATCTGTTCTTCTTTTGTTCAGTGATGACATGGATATCGACGCTTCCAGTGTTCCTGTCAGTGCATTGGATGATATGAGAAATTCTGAAATGTTTTCGAGCTGCCTTTCCTCTCAGCATTTTGAGAAATCAATTGTATCTCCTGCTACTGCGTCCAGCTTAAATATGCATCATCTCGAAGCCAAGTGTCAGAAAATTCATCTTGATCTACAGGTATTCATTTTTTGTCTGGTGGTAGTACAGTAGCGCTTGTTCTTAGTCCATGCATCATTTTAGTGCCATCAAGCTTGGTGTTGAATATTTTTCTTGTTATTATCTGCAGACCTATCCAGAAAATGTTAGGTTCAAGGCATCAATCGCTCAAGTGAAGCTTGATGAATACTACCATGCTGGAAACAACAATTCAGATGATTCACACCTTGGTAACCACTTCTTGAATAATAACTTGCGGCAAGGAGTTCAAGCTTCCCTCCCTCAGTGCCTGTTTGCTGCTGGAGATCCCTCAGTTGAAACCTATGAACTTTGTGGCAACAATTCATGTGAACTGATTAAAGTTGAATTGCTAAAAACTTTTGGCGAGTGCACATTCCATTATGATGTTAGTACCAAAGATCAAGATGGCAATTTAGTAAGCTCAACTTCTATGTCGATCTGTTTGGCTCCTTTGGTTTTATGGGTGCATTTCCATACACTATACATGTTATTGAGTTTTATCAGTAAAGTTGAGTCTGATTTGTCACATGGAGAGCATAAAATTCACATGCATGGTGATGATAATGGAAGCAGGTTGACCACCAGCACAGGTGTGTCCTCAAATGGAAGTCTAAAGGTTCAGATATCCATGTCACCTGCAAGAATCATCCTTTGCTTTCCATCTGAGTTTCAGTGGGATTTAAGCCACCCATCTGTCCTGGATAAGTTCCTGGTGATCGACCACACGTCATGTCTGAACGTCGCAGAAGCTGCATCTCATCCTCAAAATGAATTTCTTAATGAGGTTCATCTTGGCAAGCCATGTACCTCAATCCGTTTGGCTACAGGGAACTTCGACATCTATTTGGTTAAACCTGCCAATGATGTACTGGATGGTAGAGTCTGTTCTTCAAGTAGGCAAACTTTCTCTACAATGAAGATTTTTTCTGTTACTGGAGCCAGTTGTAATGACTCTGGAATCACACTTATTAGGAGAAAGTATCCTGTAACTTGCCCTGAGATGGTGAGCAAAGCATGGAGTTTGGCAAAGCTTCATGATCAATTGATTACTAAAAAACAGAACAGCAAATGGGCTGGCATTTCCCCTTCTACAGCACAAGATCTTGAGGAGACAGGATCTAGCATGCGCCAGGAGCTCATTAAGAGCTCTGAGCTCTTACTTCATGTTAAACTTTCTTGTGTCTCAGTACAAGTTTGTAAAAAGGATTGCGGACTACTAAATAAGTTGCTAGATCATGTCCTTGATGGGATATCAAATGAAGAAACAAGCACATCTGAAAATTGCAAGGACAAATCTGTTCCAAATGATATTTGCATCCAAACATCCGTCATTTTTGAATGCAGCATCTTGGAAATTTGCACTGAATTGGATGAAACAGTGGAAGTTGGTCCTTTGTTACAGACAGAACTAGAAGGATCCTGGAGCTCGCTTAAGTTGAAAGTTTCAAATTTTTCTCTTTTCTCTTATTCTAATGTTGGACGACTCAACAATGCCAGTTTTCTTTGGGTGAATCATGGTGAAGCTGAGCTTTGGGGTTCTGTTAGTGTTAAGGATGATAAAGTCCCTGGAGAAAGCAAAGATTTTCTTATAGTGGTTTGCAAGGACTCTGCTTGCAGGCGGGGTGATGGTGAAGGTACTAATGTGTTGTCTATTGGCACTGCTGGCTGTTCTGTGACCCACATCAGGAACCCAAAGCTAAAAGAGAACTACACTTCTGTTGGTGTTCGTTCTGGTACAATTGTGGCACCTGGTGGCCGTATGGATTGGATCAATGCGATGTGCCTGCTGTTCAGTTCAGGTTCAGATGGAACTGGAAAGTCAGATAATAGTAACACAGTAAATAGTTCTCGGTCTGGTGAACCATATGCATCATCTTTCTTTCTTGAGTTGACTGATGTTGCTGTTAGCTATGAACCTCACTTCAAATATTTCACTCTCACTGCCGAAGCAACGGACCCAAAGTTTTTCTCGTGCATCTTAGCTGCGTCATCATTTAAACTTCATAATAAATCTTCATCAGCCTCTGCAGCCACTGATTTTGATATCCAGTTACGTGATCTTGGGGTTCTCCTTTCAGAGTCATCTGGATCAAAAAATGTCACTTGTGGTTATGGTGTAGATTACCTTCGTCAAGCAGGTTATGTTAAGGTTGCCCAGAACACATTCATCGAAGCTTCTCTAAGAATCGATTCTTCCTTTTGGAAGCTTGAAATATTGGATTCCCAATTTGATATTGCTACTTGTCGTGATACAACTTATGGTCTTATTCGTTTAGGCTCCCAACTCCAGCAGCTATATGGTCCAGATATGCGGGATGCTTTAGATCATCTACAATCTAGGTGGAATAGTGTCCAACAAGCAAACAAGCAAAATATAGCTGCTGATGCATCAGACAAGTCTGAGAGCAGTTTGGAGAATATGACGGATTCTGGTGATTGCCAGTCAGATGGACTGCTTGATGATATCATTGAGAATGCTTTTTACACAGAGGACTACATGGCCAATGACTTTTGGGAGAGCAATTGCTGTCACTCAGTTAGTAGCAGTGAAACAGATGATGGGTTTGAACTGAACACGGCCACTTCTCATGTTTTGCTTAGATCATCATTGGTTACTTCGGAAACCAATGTTACTCAAATACCACTGAGACAAGACTCCTGTCCTGATCAAATCATTGACTCATATTATATGCCTGAACTTCATCAATCGTCATCAGCTCCATGTATTGAAGAGCATAAGTGTACATCTGGCGGGGAGAGTGAAGATGGTGGATGGTATAACAATGTTCCCTTGACAATAGTTGAGAACCATGTTTCGAAAAAGAAAAGCAAAAAAGGAGAGCAAATACTTCAACAAGAAGTGAAGGCATCTGTTTGCCACTTGAATACTGATGATGAATCCTGTAATCTTAAAGGAAAGATTCTTATTCACGATATAGATGTCAAGTGGCGGCTGTATGCTGGAAATGACTGGTTATTACCTCAGAAAGATCCAACTAGCTTCGCATGCACAGATGGCAGAGATAGGAGCTCTTCTTTGGAGTTTTCCCTGACAGGGCTCAGTATCCAACTTGACATGTATCCAGATGGAGATGTTTCTATATCTAAGCTATCCATTGCTGCTCAGGACTTAAGTCTTTGTGATCAAAGTATCCATGCTCCGTGGAAACTGGTATGTCTATTATTGCTAAGTTATATTACAAACTTGCTTTAGTCCCATGGCTAATGGTTTTTAATTCTTTTCATCCATTCAAAAAGGTTCTTGGATGTTACAACTCAAAGGATTACCCAAGAGAATCTTGCTCTAGTGTATTCAGGTTTGAACTGGAGTCTGTAAGGCCCGAACCGCATGCTCCTTTGGAAGACTACAGGTACAGACTTACTCTCATGCCAAAGGTCCTTTGCTTGTTTCTATTAATCCTTATTGAGTTCTGCTTTACTCAATGAATTCAAATAAATAAGAAGAGAATGGGAAGGTCTATGTCATCCATACCTATAGGAAAACATTCTTTGGTTAAACATATGTACAGATCAGTGCTGGAATAAGACAAAATGCAGTTTGCCTATTTATCTTTTGCATCAGTGAATAAATATATATGGTAGAGCCTAGGTGTCTAAGGGTGTAATCCTGTCTCACCGGAGGTTGAGGTTTAAGGCATTGACGCCCAGGTGCTGTGGTGGTACCCTGTCTAGCAAAGGGTTCGGGCAACAGGCGTTTATTGCTTAATTTGAAATAACATACCATAGCTCTTATGTAACAGAGCCATTTATAACAACAATCTGAAATGACCTTTCACATTTTTTATGCTCTGTTGATATTACAATTAATTCCCTTCTCTTGCATTATCCTAACTTTTGCAGGCTTCATCTGGAGATTTTACCTCTACAGTTGCATCTTGATCAAGGGCAACTTAACTTCCTAATAAAGTTCTTTCAGAATGATTTGTGTAACAATGACCCTCATTTGCAAAGCGAAAAAGAGATTTTCAATGTGAAAAGCACAAGCTATGGAAGAAATACGGTTGTGGATGAGGCATTACTTCCTTTCTTTCAGGTATTTGAAAGTTCATCGTCGCTTACTTTTTTGTTCAATACTGGGCTCATATAAAATTGTGATCTAATTACTATTTTTTCCCTATTTGATGCCAGAAATTTGATGTAAAGCCGCTTGTTCTGCACATTAATTATATACCTCGTCAGTTTGACCCCATTGCACTAGGCAAAGGAAATTATGCAGAACTTCTCAACATTCTTCCGTGGAAGGTAAATTTCTGTTGAGAAAAAAAATCAGTAACAAGGAAACCTTTAGGTGATTATTTACAAATGGATAAAAATAACCCTGACAGGAAATTTGTTGAACAGGGAATTGATTTGAAGCTTAAGCATGTTTCTGCAATGGGTGTTTATGGATGGAACAGCATATGTGATACAGTAGCTGCAGAATGGTTGGAGGACATTTCTAAAAACCAGGTCCTTGTCTACCCATGCGCACCTGTACTTTCAGACATGTATGCTTGTGCATGCACAAACGCGGAACTTGTAAAAACTTAATGCAGATAACGCCTAAAGAGAAATGTAGTTGAAATTTGCACTGCTCCATTTGGTCACGCATACACAAATATACCTGCGGAAATATAGAGAAAAATATCAAATCTGCACTTGAATTAGTAAACCCCGTTGCAGTGTGAATTGAAATATCTGTTGCTTGTGTAGGTTCACAAATTGTTAAAAGGGCTTCCTCCAATAAGATCACTAGTTGCTGTGAGTTCAGGGACTAAGAAGTTGGTATCTTTGCCCATAAAAAGCTACAAGAAGGACCGTAAGTTGCTCAAGGGAATGCAAAGAGGTAAGACAGATGTATATTGTAGGACATATGTCAGCTAACATTTCTGTTGGAAGTGCGATTATGCCATGGTAATGCGAACTACTTGGTGTCATGCAGCTTCGATTACCACTAATGACTACGGCTTTGACATCTTGTTTGACAGGTGCAGTTGCTTTTATAAGGAGTGTTTCCATTGAAGCGGTAGGGCTTGGTGTCCATTTGGCTGCGGGAGCTCATGATATGCTTGTGAAGACAGAACGGGCCCTTACAGCTGTTCCACCACCTTTAGCTTCATGTGAAGCGAAACGAACAAAACACAACATAAGAGCTAACCAACCTGAAAGTGCGCAACAAGGGATAAAACAGGTATGAATTCCTCTGAGTTGCATAATCATGTTATTTTTCAGTAGTTACTTACGTAGCTGTTACTGTTTGGGTTTAATTTTAACACTTTGCATAACTTAGGGGCCACTATATAATTTATGATCTGGAATAAACTTTGAAATTAATTTCTCATGAATCTCTGAACTTTAACAGGCTTAGGCTAAGTGCCTAATTACTATTAGCTCCTGTTATGTAGTGCTTTAGTGCTAGTAACATTAGTTGAAAATTTGTGCAGGCTTATGAAAGCTTAACTGATGGGTTTGGAAAGACTGCCTCGGCTTTGATTAGCAATCCTATTAAAGCTTATAATCGGGCTGGTGCTGGATCAGCCCTGGCTACTGCAATATGTGGAGCACCAGCTGCTGCAGTAGCTCCAGTATCGGCATCTGCTCGTGCTTTCCATTGTGCGCTTGTTGGGCTAAGGAACAGGTCAGTTTTTGCTCACTCTTAGCTCCGGTGTTTGTGACTCTGTGTTATTGTTGTTTGTATTATGCGGGTCATCTATAAAATTTTATGATGCGAGTACCAAAGAGTGTGAGTGGGGATTTTAAACACCACATAAGAAACTACTTGTCCAGGTCTTGTAAGCTGCCACCTCAATATTTGTTCTTCCTATTAGTGGTTTATTGTTTAGTTCAAAAAAAATTAGTGGTTTATTGTGAAGACCAACCCTTGATAAGTGGACAGTGGTTATGTATCTATGTTTGTCAAATGACATGTTGTGCTTAATATTCTACTTCTAGTGTCTGTTAAAGAATTCAGTAGAAGAAAGTACCAAAGACTCAGTTAACAAATCGGGTTGTTTAGTTACTAAATCAACGAAGTGGAGCGATTTACTAATTTTGATGTTTTGTGGAAGTCCATATATTTTTGTATTATTATAAATAACATGTCTAAATTGAGGCAGTGAGAAAAAATGATTTTGAAGGTTCGACTGTGCCTTGGTGAAAGAATCATGTCCTCTGCTGCTAATTTAGCTAAACTTTTTTTTTTCACGTTTGCAGCCTTGATCCTGAGCACAAGAAAGAATCCATGTGCAAATACCACGGACCTTCTCAATTGTAGAATTCATTGAGAAGACTGAGGTGTCCCTTCATTCTTTTGCACTCCTTGCATTGTCTCTATCTTGGACGAGCTGGTTGGGGAGCACACGTGCTGCAGTCTCCTCCAATGGTGGAGGGGCAAACTTGTACAGTGTAAGAGTTGCTATTGCAAAACTCGTTACCTATTTGAAAATTGGCACTGTCTGATTTGTTCTGATGGACGTTTTTATCCATCTGCACAGGTGTACAGATCGTAGGACAGATTATATATAGCGTCGTCAAAGTCTTCTACACCATGTAAATTAAAAATGCGAGGGTTGTAAACCTATAATTGCCCAGGCTGGTGGAAGTTTTGTAATCCCTTTTCCATGGCTTGGGAAGATGACCTGTGGCCGGCACGACTGGCCCCCACTGTACATATGGTTGCCCTGGGAGTTGTGTGCATGTAAATATCGATTTTTCTTCAGTTGAGTGTGCCTGGTAGCTTGCCAAACCGATGACTAAGTTATCACTTTTGCAAGTGTAAATATTTCTATCAATGTTTTGATCTGTTGCTGGTGACAAGAGTTGTTGCTTTGACTAAAGCAAAATGAGAAAAAAAGGGTGCAATAGCATTACTATTACCTCTGTGAATATCTGGGTACACATGGTGTATGTGTAATAATGTGGGCACTGGCAAATTACGTGAAGCTTATTATCCTGGTTTCGTAGCAGGAATTTCAGATAAGCTTACGTTCATGGAGTGCGTGGAGCTGTGGGCTTCTCTGGTTTATTTTCAGGCACAACGAAATTGCTGTAGTGCACGTAATGAACAGCAGAAATACAATGTATGCTCAGACTCGTGTGATTTAGAGACTCGCGCTAAGCTAGAATTGATTTATACTGGCACGGAGAATTTAGCGTTCTGACGAGAGGGATTGGCACCTGCTAGCACAAAGGTGCTAGGGGTCGGCTTGAGCTAGAGATGCCACTATGTTAGCTGGTGATCTAAGTGACCGTCAATACAGATGGGGTGCATCTATGCTGATGGGTGGTAAGGTCGCCCGCCAGCACAGAGATGCTCCAGATAAGGTTGCGGACAGCTTTTTCCTTCCAACCTTCCATTTGGAGCAAACACCAAATCCAAGCGGGAAGATTTTGTTCCTGATTTCTTTAGAGGAGGTGGCTTTATAAGGTGAGTTTGTGCCATTCCAATCTTTTTTTTCCAACTTCTATCCATCATTCGGTCATTCCTAGCTTCATTAAGTTGTCATCTAGACCTAGAGGAGAAAGGAGTGAGGAGAGAGAAAATAATTAGAGCTTGATTATTTTGTAAATAAAATTATATGGTCATCTTATAACTATTACAAGGCTATGTTTGTCATTTTAATGTAATATAGAAATTGAGTTTTATTACGTATCTTCCAACTTATTGATTATTACATTATAGTTTTAATTGAGTTTGATTGGAAAAAGTCCATTTTACTCCTCTCACCTATTTACTTGTCCACTTAACCCCTTAAGCAAAATTTAAGCTCACTTTACCCCCTGAACTATGTCATTTGGTTCAATGTACCACTTAATTAGATTTCTCTTTTTTGTTTTTTCACGTACAATTGAGTTTTAATTTCAGATGTTGTCAGTTGACTTATAACATGATGCTCTAAGATAGAAAAATATATTAAAATTTTTCATGATTACTTTTCATACAATTTTGTATATCTAAGATCAATTTCGTATTAAATATTTCTAACCTATGAAAATAACCATGAAAAAAATCTTAGTATAATTTTTTAACATAAAACATCATGTTTTGTATCTGCTTACAAAATTTAAACTCAAAATTTAATTCATACACGGAGAAACAAAAATTATAAATCTAATTAGGGGTAGATTGGATCGAGTGAAATAGTTCAAGGGAGTAAAGTGAACCAAAATTTTGTTTAGGGGGTTAAACGGATAAAGTGGATAGGTGAGGGGAGTAAAATGGACTTTTTCTAGTTTGATTTAATGTAACGTAGAATTAAGTTTGATTATATTTTTTTCTACTTATTAATTATTAATTAGTACATCCATAGTTTTATTGAGTTTGATTTAATTTAATATAGAATTAAGTTTGATTATTTTTCTTCCTACTTATTAAATATTGCATACATAGCTTCGTAAATAGAAAATGTCCAAATTACTACCCTCAAGAATAGCCAAAAGTATGTTTTGGTCCAGTTTACCCCCTAAACTATGTCATTTGGTCCAATTTACCCCTAACATAATTTGTTACTTTTTCTTCGTACACAAGTTGAATTTTAAATTTAAATTTTGCAGGATGGCAGTGGACATCGTAATGTATGTCAAAAAAAATATATTACATTTTTTTCATCATTATTTTTTGTATAATTTGGTATCCCAAGAATTAATTTATTATTAAATGTCATACCCAACCAAAATAATGATAAAAAGATTCATTAGATATGTTTCTAACATGTCTTAGATATCTGCTAGCATCTCACAAAATTTTAATTGAAGACTCCACTTGTGCATGGAGAAACAAAAAAGACAAATTAGGTTAGAGGGGTAAATTGAACCAAATTACATAGTTCATGGGGTAAACTGAACCGAGACATAGTTTAGGGGGTTATCCGTACTCTGTCTATACTTGAGGGGAGTAATTTGGACTTTTTTCCTTCATAAATTAGTGATTGATTGAGTCCAATTTCATATCATATAGACTTGTTGCCATCGCTAGTTAAAGATGGATGATAGGGTATGGATGTATGTCATACGGAGACATTCACATACATTCATGTCAAAGGTATCAAAATTTGTCGAGGCAGCGGAGAAGCACGCTCGCTATAGAAAGACAAAGCAAATCCATTATCCGTGTTTTGACTGCAGCAACATTGGATGGGATGATACTGATGTCATCAAGAGGCATTTCATAAAGCAGGGTTTTGTGGATTGTTCTACAATTTTGTCCCACCATGGTGAGGCAAGAGGTACTTGCAACAATACAGACATTGACACTGCCTATGATGAAGTGGGTGCTAATGATGAAAATGATAATGATCCTGTTATGATGTATGATGATGATGATCATGAAGATCAAAATGGTAATCAAATAGATGCACCTGTGCAGCCATAGGTGGACGACGAATGTGATGTTGATATGGAGGACATGTTGCGCCACATTGAACCAGAAGTGTTGCTAGGGAGTGCTAAAGGGTTAGAGAACGAGATGCTCAAGAAGGCAGCAAAGGACCGTATGGATGAGGGCTGTGGGGACGAGTGGGCAGTCTTGGTTTTCGTCCTTCATCTCCTGATTTTGAAGCCTAAATTCGACACAATAGTTTCAATGATCTCCTTATTCTACTGGGCAAATTGCTTCTGAAGTCTAAATTTGTGCTAAAAACACATATGAAGCAAATAAGATTATCAATCCATTAAAGATGCATGTGCAAAGAATACACGCGTGCAGGAACCACTGCATACTGTACCACGGTGAGTACGCAATATTGGAAAAGTGTCCAAATTGCGATGCTAGCATTACAAATGTAATGCCGACTTCTATGAGGACCGTGCCGATTCCTCCATCAGGAATAAGAGGAAGAAGGGTGTGAAGAAAAGTGCTAGTGCTCAAGTGGAGAACTAGTCCTATATAGCTACTGACACGACTCAGTGTAGAGTTCCTACCTTAGTGATGTGGTACTTGCCAGTAGCAAACTGCTTGAAGCGTTTGTTCTCAAATGCAAAGACTGCTAAACTAATGACCTGGCATGTTGATCGCTTCGTAAAGGATGATGGAAAGCTTTGATACCCCTCCGATGCTTGCCAGTGGAGGACCTTCGATGCCAATCATCGAGAGTTTTCAGATGAAAAAAGGATTGTACGATTCATGTTGAGTACAGACGACATGGATCCATTTGGTGAAAGAAGCAGCATGCATAGCACATGGCCAGTGCTGATGACTATATACAACCTTCTCCCATGGCTATGTCACAAGAGAAAATTTCTTTTGCTAACCATTCTCATACAAGGCCCGAAGCAACCTGGCATCAACATAGATATTTTCCTTGAGCCATTGATGGAAGATATGTAGAATATTTGGGAAGACGGGGTTTGGATGTAAGATGAGTACAGACATGAGCACTTCACCCTAAGGACCATTATCTTTGTTATCATCAATAATTATCCAGCCCTATTTGCCCTAACCGGTCATGTAAAAGGCATAGTAGTTTGCTTGGATGGAACATCATATGTGTACCTTAATGGATCTATGAAGACAATGTTCATGCAGCACAGACACTTCTTATTGAAGTTGCACAAATAGTGCAGGATGAAGGACTTTTTCGATGGCACCAATGAGAATGATTTTGCTTTAAAACCGGCTACAGTTAAAATAGTATTTGAAATGTGTGACAAGGTCAAGTTCAAACTTGGGAAGAAGTCAATAGTTGGTGTTGATAATTCTAGAAAGAGAAGGAAGCAGGCTGAAACTACAGACGTCCTGACGTGTCCATCTTCTTTAAGTATTTACCACACTAGCAAGAGCTGGCGGTACGCCATGCCATCAATGGAATGCATCTTCAGAAGGATGTGTTCGATAGCACCAGCAGATTCTTGGGCTTATCAGGCAAGGCAAAGGATGGACTAAAATCATGTAAGGATCTAGTTGCACTTCAAATCAGGATAGAGCTCCACTTGCAAGAACTTCCTAATGGTAAGCAATAACTTCCCCCAGCTAGCTCCAATCTAATGAGAGATTGGCTATGTGCAAGTGCTTGCGCGGGTTGAAAGTGCCAACTTGATTCTCATCCAACATCTAGTCACTAGTCTTGTTGAAGGACATGACGCTTACCTATTATAACTCTCATGATTGCCATGTGATGATAACAATTTTTCTCGCTATTGCAATCCGGGCTATCAAACCAATATTTGTCAAGATGGTTATCACATGGATGTGTTACTTCTTCAACGTGATTTTGCATAAAGTGATTGATTGTGTCGAGTTGGCTAGACTTCAGCTATTTGTGTCGGAAACTCACACTACAAGAAATCTTCCAGTCTATGACAAACCTAAAAGTGTCATAAACACGCTTTTTGCATCATAAACCGTGATTTATGATGCTGGAATAATAAAAACCCTTCGTCATTAGTCGAGCGTCATAAACCGCAACTAGTGACGTTCCTTATTTTGGTGCATCACGAAGATAATGAAGAATGAAAGTTCATCCCATATATCATCATAAACTGGCTCCTACGTAGCATGCCACGGTCTGACGTGGTTTAACAATTGTGACGAATTGTTTCGTCATAGATTGAATTAGGCCCAGTTCTTGTTGGATCGAGCCCAATAATTGTTGTCGTCATAGATTGATTTAAGCCCAATTCTTGTTGGACCGAGCTTAATAATTGTTGTTGTCATAACTTGGTTTGGGCCCAATTCTTATGGATCAAGCGCAACATATACTGACGTCATAACTTTGTTTAGACCGAATTCTTAATGGATTTAGCCGAACATTCGCTGTCGTCATATTTTTATTTACGCCCATGAAATAATGGGCCGAGGGGGTGAGCCCACGAAATTTTAGGCCCAGTTATTTTCCGGTGCAGCCCAGTTAGCGTTTAATTGAAATATAATCAAATTTAATATTACATACAAATCAATTCCGTAATTGACAGACCAAATAATTCGTACATACCACACATACAAATAAATATTTCTCATCACACTTCACACATTATTATTCATGTCCAAAGAACAAGCACAAGCATATTGTCCATAAGAGATCACAAACCACTACATATGATATCTCTCTGACCAAGAACAAAGCTGGCCTAAGCAGCTGGGAGGACATGAGCAGATGCCTAAGAAACACATTAACCTTACCCTCTGTTGTTTAGCAAAGGAGGTACTCAGTTTGTCTTACTTCTTTCTTCAAACTCTCAATCTCCTCAAACTACATTTTTATTGCTGCATCTGAAGCTTGTGCCTTCATTTTCAAGTCGCTCAATATTTGCTCCTATTCAACAACTTGTTGTCTTAGTTTTGTAGCTTCTTGTAGACCTTCCAAAGAAACTTGAGCTTGTAGCTAAGGCTGGCTGCACAGCCACAAGCTGCGACTAGACAAACTTGTCTAGGTAAGAGCTTGGGTAGTATAAAAAACTTCCCAAATTACTGACGACTTCTTTTTTGAAGACCATCGATTGACAGATTTTTCCAAGGAACTGACTAGCTCACAATTTTTGCACGCAGGCTTGTCTTTGCAAGTAGCTGCTGGATAATTTCATCCAACGAGTTGAATAACTCGTAAAATGTGTGCGCAGACTAGTTATTACAAGCCGCATGTGGACAATTTTGTCCAACGAGTTGAATAACTTGAAAATATCTTCTTGCAGGCTTATGAATACAAGCCTTGAGTTGGGCGATAGTACCCGAGGAGCTGAATAGCTCGGCAAACTTGCTTTTTTCAAGTCATGATCATGCAGAAATAGGTAGTTGTTTTACAACAAAAATAAATCCATTTTATTAAATTGTAATTGTACAACTGAGGCTGATGGCTAACTTACATAAATATGTAAACTATGGGTAGAATCGACACAGGTGCTCGATGTTCCACGAGTTGTCGACTTCTTCGCTAGAGAGAGTTTCTAGCCTATACGACCCAAGTCCAGTGACCTTGGAGATGATGAAAGGACCCTCCCATGGCGAATTCAACTTGTGCAGCCCCTTATGTCTTGAACACACTTGAGGACCATGTTGCCTGTGTTAAACGAACTTTCTTTGGCGTTGCGATCATGATAGCAGTGAATTCCTTCAAGGTATCTTGCTGACTGGACAAGTGCTGCACAGCGAGCTTCTTCGAGGCTATCAAGTCTAGATGCCATGTTTCTTCTGATGTGCCTTACTCGTACTTCTCGACTACTGGAGATTTCCACATGACGTCAGCGGGGAGGACGACTTCTGATCCGTAGACCAGGAAGTAGGGTGAGTACCCTATAGTCTTGCATGGCTGGGTGCGAAGCCCTGAGAGGACATTGGGTAGCTCCTTGAACCACTTGCCTTCTTTGGTGTTTCCAATATCGTGTAGTATTTTCTTGAGAGCCTCCAGTAACATCCTGTTAGCGCGCTGAACCTGGCCGTTGGCCCGAGGGTGAGAGACAGAGATGTACTTGACGCCAATCCCGATATTCTCACAGTACTCCCAGAACTCGTGATTGTTAAAATTTGAGCCCAGGTTTGTGATGATGCGATTGGTGAAGCTGTAGTGATGGAGAATTTCGTCGAGAAAGTCGAGTACTCTGTCTGCCTTGGGGCAGGTTATCAGCTTCACCTCGATCCACTTGGTGAATTTGTCGATCACCATGAGTACTCGATTGAACCCTCTAGGCATCGTAGGCAATGGGCCAATCATGTCTAGCCCCTAGCATGCAAAGAGCCAAGAGGGTGGTATGGTGATCAGCTTGTAGGCAAGGATGTGTTGTTGCTTGGTGAAGAATTGACACCATTGGCATCGACAGACTAGTTCTTCGGTGTCAGCAAGAGCTGTAGGCCAATAGAATCCTACTCTGAAAGCCTTGCCCACAATCGTTCATGAGGATGCGTGGTTGCCACGGATGCCTTTGTGGATTTCCTCCAGTATGCCCTTGTCATTTTGCCGTGATACGCACTTCATGAGTACTCCTGATGATGCGCCTCGTTTGTAGAGCTTGTCCCTGACTAGAACATAGTTCTTGCCACACCGTGAGACTTTCTCTGCTTCTGTCTTGTCTAGAGGTAACTTGTGCTCCTTGATGTAGTCGATGAAGGGGGTTCTCTAGTCTACATCCATCATATCCTCCCGATCTGGCCCATCGTGGCCTCGATTAGTGGTTTTTGAAGGCGCGGGCTCCGCTATGGATGGCTTGTAAGTTCATGGATGAAGACCCCAGCTGGAACTTGGCCACGAGTAGATCCAAGCTTGGATAAGACGTCTGCGGCTACATTATTATCACAAGCCACGTGATGGAACTCCAGACCAGAAAACTTGTTCTCTAGCTTGTGTACTTCCAGGCAGTACGCATCCATGTTGTCTTTGTGGCGATCCCACTCGTCGTTGACTTGACTGATGACTTGGTAGTGTGCCGCCGTAGACCAACAATCACTTGATTCCTAGCAAAACTGCCAGGCAGAGCCTGTGCAGAAGCGCTTCATATTCAGTTTCATTGTTGGACACCTCTCAGAAGATTTGCAAGACATATTTGAGTTGTTCGCCTTTGGAAGAGATTAAGAGTACTCCTGCGCCGACGCTCTCGAGCTTGGGTGATCCATCAAAGTACATGACCCAATGCTCTAGGCGCTTTGCTGGCATTGGTACTTGGTTTTTCCGCCACTCTACCATAAAATTGACTAGTGCTTGTGACTTGATGGTAGTCCTTGACTTGAATTCCAGGGGCAATGCTCTGAGTTCTACTGCCCACTTGGAGATTCTTCATGTCGCATCTCGATTGTGGAGGATTTCTCCCAAGGGGAAGTCTGTGACGACGGAGATGTTGTGTTCTTGGAAGTAGTGTTCAAGCTTCCGAGAGATGAGTAGTATTGCAGATAGAAACTTTTGGACTGGTGGGTATCTAGTTTTGGAATCTGACAAAACCTCGCTGACAAAGTAGACGGGCCTCTGTACCTTATATACATGGCCTGGTTCTGGTTTGTCGACCATGATCGCCGTGGTGACGACATTGGTAGTCACTACAATGTAGAGTAGCAAGTCTTCATTGGGATTTGGCACCATGAGGACTGGTGACTTTGATAAGAAGTCCTTCAACAGTTGAAGGGCTTGATCCGCCTCCTCGGTCCACTGGAATTTATGCTGCCACTTGAGTAGTTTGAAGAAGGCTAGTCTCCATTCTCCAAGCCTTGAGATGAATTTGTAGAGGACCGTCATGCATCCAGTCAGCTTCTGGACATCCTTGATGCATGATGGGGTGTGCAAATTGGTGATGGCGGTGATCTTCTTAGGGTTAGCTTCAATTCCTTGGTGACTAATGATGAAACTAAGTAGTTTTCCGGAGGGTACACCGAACACGCACTTTGTTGGGTTCAGATTCCACCGGAACTCTCGCAAGCTTGCGAAAGTTTCTTCCAGATCCACAATCAAGTTGTCGGGATTTCTGGTCTTTACGACCATGTCATCCACGTACGCCTCTACGTTGCGATGTAGTTACTTCTTGAAGCACTCTTGAATTGCTCGTTGATAGGTTGCGCTTGCGTTCTTCAACCCGAAGGACATCGTAGTGTAGCAGAATGCTCCGTAAGGGGTGATGAACGTGGTCTTGATTTGGTCTTCTTCCTTGAGGGCTATCTGGTGATACCCCGAGTAGAAATCAAGGAAGCAGAGTAGAGTGCATCCAGTCATCGAGTTGATGACTTGATCAATTCTAGGGAGCCCAAAGGGATTCTTTAGACAGTGCTTGTTGAGGTCTGTGTTGTCAACACACATCCTCCACTCGTTGTTGTTTTTCTTCCGCACCAAGTCGGGATTGGCTAGGCACTCTGGATAATAGACTTCTTTTATGAAGCTGTAGTTCGGTCAACTCTTTTTTGATTGCTTCTCTTCTATCTTGAGCGAATCGACGTAGTTGTTGTCATTTTGGCGTAGCTTTGGGATCCACATTTAGTGAGTGCTCGATCAACTCCCTGGGCACCCCCGGCATATCTAATGGCTTCCATGCGAAGATGTCTTGGTTGGCCCGGAGGAAGCTGACAACCGTGGCTTCCTATTTGGGATCCAACCCTGAGCCAATCAAGGCTATCTTGGAGCTATCACTAGTCTCAAAGTCAATGGCTTTGATATCGACTTCACCTGCTGTCTCGACCTTGGTTGCCCCCGACTTCTTCTCTGGTATGCCGAGTTCTAATGGGGACAGTTTCTTGGAAGCGGTGAAGACTTGCATCATCGAATTTGGCACTTGAGTATTCACTGCCAACTCCACGGCTTCTGTGTTGCAGTCGTAGGATCTTTTCAAGTCTCCCCGTAGGGAGAGTACTCCCTTGGGTCCCGGCATCTTGAGTACTAGGTACACGTAATGTAGGATGGCCATGAATTTGGCCAAGGCGGATCTTCCTAGGATAGCATGATACGAAGATTCAAAATCAGCTACCTCGAACCGAATGTACTCTGTTCGGTAGTGTTCTTTGGTCCCGAAGGTAACTGGTAAAACCACCTGATCGAGGGGTACAGCCGTGTTGCCTGGGACAATCCCGTAGAATGGGAAGTTCGTCAGTGTGAGCATATCCATAGTGTTGATCCCATCTTCCTCAAAGTCTTGGTGAAGAGTACATTGAGACCACTGTCTCCATCAATGAGTACTTCTGTGAGTCGAGAGCCTACGACTATTGGGTCCAGAACGAGAGGGTAATGTCCCGGGTCTGAGAAACTAGTCCACTGATCCTTCCCGGAGAAGGTGATTGGCAGCTCGGACCACTTGAGGAATGTAGGTGTTGCTGGTTCAATGGACATAATCTCTCAAAAGGCTAGTTTCTAGGACTACTTAGTAGTAGTACCCGGTGTGTGCCGAAGATGACGTTGACAGTGTTGGACGAGTTCTGAAATTTGCCGTTGTCGCCATCGTCTTCACCTTCTTTGGCCTTGCCCATGTCCTTTGCTCAAGAAGGTTCTAGTAGATCTTTCATGACTCTGCGTAGACTATAGCAATTCATCGCAGAGTGCTTATGGTGTGGGTACCACGGGCACTGCTTTTTCAGGAGCTCACTGAATGGAGTTCATTCTTGATTCCTGCCGCCTTTCTTGGAAGACTGGGACATTGCCACAACAATATTGTTTGGCTTCATCTTGCAATTTTGACCACCCGAGTAGTTGCCTCGATTGTCATTATTGGGGTGATCATTACGGTTCTTGTCATTGTGTTGGCCATTGTTGTTCTGGCCTCTATTAAGACTAGACTCAAACCTCTCAATCTCCTTGTCTTCTTCATCCGCCCAAGCTTGTATCATGATCTTGTAAACCTGATCCAACTCGGATCATATCCGAATTGGGCTTCCAGCACCTTAAGTGTGTGATCCTATGGGTTCGAATACGTATAGACATGGCCCGAGTACTCCTACTCAGCCCAATAGTCGGTAGCGGCCTCTAGCAAGACGTGCCAACTCCTATACGCACACGAAGATCATATCAGATGAACCGTCACAACATCATGTACATGCTATTCCCTTTTCCTCACGATATTTGGTCTAGCTTCAAGCCGACCGCTCTTTCTCAATCCTGTGATTCGGAATCCCTTTGTAGGTTAACTCTTAACCGTACGTAGCATGGCCATGCATTTTCGGATCCGATCACTCGAGGGGCCCAGAGATATCACTCTCAATCAAAGAGGGGCAAATCACATCTTGATTGACCATGCCTCACAGCATGCTTCCTGACAAACCCGAAAGCTACCTTTTTAACTACCCCTGTTACGGTGTAGCATTTGATAGCCCTAAGTAAGTCGATCCACATCTTGAGTACATGCAACAATCTCAGGTCTAAGGACAAAGAGTACATGTTGTGTAAAGAGAGAACTACTTATCATGTTGGGTTAGTCCTAGCACATGTCTCTACATATGCCTACATTATTAGTTTGACATCTCCATGTCCATGACTTGTGAAACATAGTCATCAACTAATACATGTACTAGTCTAATATTTATGTGTGTCCACACATGAACTCCGACTAGGGATAACTTTTAGAATAACCATACAAGTAAAGAGTTCCACATACAATTCACATAATTGCAGATCAATTCAAGTAGCCTTTAATGGATATTCAATGAACACAATATACAAATTATGGATACAATCAGATATCATCATCTCTATGATTGCCTTTAGGGCATACCTCCAACAATATAACCAATTCATGTATAGAAAAACCAAGCACAACACTATATAAGGAAGATGTATACTTTAAATAGAATAAAATCAACCTAGGAATAAAAGATACAAAAGCCATAGCCTAGACTCCAAGGAGACCTAGAACCTGAAGTAGAGCTACTCTAGCCTAACTCCACTAACTTGGAAACTAAGAGGGAGAGAGTGTTCTCTTGTGATGTGTGTCCTAGAATGGAGCCCCTCCCCTCATATTTATAGGCTCTAAGAGGCGGTTCTGTGAAGGAATCTTTGGAGAATATCCTTTAATCAACTTAAGGCATTGCCACGTGGAAGTTGGAGAAGAGAGGAGACAAGGGTGGTTCGACCGAACCTTGGGTTTGGCCAACCCCCTGTGGGACTCCTCGTAACCGCCTTTCTCTGGGTGACTGCTTGGTGGGTCCTAATGGTAGTTGTGTGCGTTATCCAGTGGATTTAGGCGGTTGTGGTAGTTTGTGGGCCCTTCAATCCATGGGATGTACGTGTGGCAACCTTCCATTGGTTAGAAGCATGTTTCTTGGATCCATAGAGGGTGCTTTCTCCATCCTTTTGTGTTATTTCACCTGCAACCAAATATTCTCCAAGGATAAGTGGAACTACATTATTCGAAACAAAATATGCATGTAAGAAATGCCAATCCTCCTTTATTCCTGAGTATATTGATAGTCATATTTGGTACTTAACGACCGTCAATAGCTCCCCCAAGCTAGCCCTTTGCTCGTCTTGAGGAAATGCTAAGACTTAAGTTGGTTGATCAAGAGCTACTACTATGTTGTATGTCTAACGTATGCCAAGCCTACAATAAAATATTCTACCAAGAATTGATTGAGTTGGCATTGATCTTACCTCTTACCTTACTCCTGTGGGGCATGTAGCTTCACCTTGTCTTGGGCAGTTGAGAGATAGAACAGTTTCATAGATCACCATTCACTCATCCTTTGATCAACTATCAATCCGAAGGTTTTGAAAGGTTTTTCAAAAGAAATCAAAGTTCCTCAAATGATACTCTTGAATCACTCAATGTGTATGATTCCTCGCCAAGGCATAGGATTGCCTTTCTTTCACAACCTACTCCTAATAGGCTTATTTGTGGAGCTATAGGTAGGGAAGAATGGAGGCATACCTATCTCTCATTTATTGCTAAGTCAAAGACCGGATCCTTTGGAGAAGCAAGTCATACAACCTAATCAAGATGTGCATGTGTGTGGATGATGGATATGGTGGGTGGTATTTGGACTCCTTTTTGTATGATCCTTCTCTCTCTTTTGCTTTTTTTCTTTTTGAAGGCATGGGCTATCTTTTCTTTTTCTCTTTTTTCATCATACTTTCATGAGCATGTACTTTATTTCTTTTTACATAGCCCAAGTCTCTTTTGCAAGAATAACTTTGGAGAGCGAGGTCATAAAACAACATGGAGCTTTATTTTGTGGATGGATGAATGATGATTGCTAACTTCCAGAGTGGAAGCTTAGCATATGGTGGTAGTATGTACATGATCTTGATCATAGGAGTATGACAAGTTTCTCACTAAGGCTCACAACAATTTGACAAAGCTCAATGAGAGAATAAGCTGCATATGTGGAGGCTACGTAATAGGATCAACATATGGCCTTGGATAGAAATTTCTCATCATTGAGGAACTTATCGTTTTAGCATTTTCAGAAATAAAACTCCGAATTTCAAGCATCATGTAGAACAAGATCATAGCAACTCTATTCTACCATATCATATCTCACAACAACCTAGACATGGATCATGCTTTTTGCTTCCCACAAGTTTTAATCTAAGGTTTGATCATGCAAGCCAACAAACTCAAAAACATGGGTAGGATACTAAGTTGTAACAAGATGGAGCATCTATTCATCATTTCAACCATGGAGAACTGAAACATTCTTACCACGCATAGGAAAACAGTAAATATTTTTAGTTTTTTTAGTTTTTTAGATTATTATTTGTTTTTATCATGCATATTCTGAAAGCAGTAAAGGTACAAGTTACCTCTCTTGTGGGGCTCCTCCCCCAAGGTAGCTTTAGGCTCACTGCTGTTGGTTGGGGTTGTACCCGTCCAACGAAAGTAAGCCTATAGCTCCTCTCGCTGCTACCGCTGGAACTGCTGCATCTCGTGGATCCTCTTGCTAGTATGTCACTGCCAATCCTGAGTGGACTGGATGTGCTGGTTCAGCGACTCCTCCATGTCACTGGTAGGCATGGTGAGCTCGCTCAGCTGCTGACCAAGATGGGAGTGGTCTCGAGCTGAGAACGAGCACCGGGCGGCGGACATGGAAGGAACACCACCGGAGCTAGAACTAGTGGACCGGTCCTGATGGATCGGTTGGGCCCACTCGTCACTGCCCGTGCTCTGCCACGCCGAGCAACTTGCCCCATGTTGGTAGGAGGGCTGGTCCCAACCAGGAGCATATCCGGGTGTAACCCTGGGCATGTAACTAGTCGAAGCCCATCCTGCCGACACTGTAGGTACGGGAGGGTCTGGTTGTGGTGGTGGTGGTTGCTGCATGGCTGCACTCTTCAACATGTTCCTAGTCATCCTGCCACCAGAAACATTGCTCCTGCAAGCTTCCTCTTGTGGCACATGAGGCATGGTCAGCGACCAGCAATTATACAAATGAAGCCCCAGGTTAGGTAACGGGATCTCAATTGTATAGCCGTGAAAGAAGAAAACCAAAGAATCATCCGTGCCTTTCTTGAGTGTGTGACCATAAACCAAATACACCTTGCCGATGTGAAGTCGAGGCGTCTCAATGAAGGGAATAGCATTCCCATCTAGAGCCCCGATCTTCGAAGCGACGCGGGTGATCAAAGAAGTGCACTTAATGGGACCCATCATCCTAAAATTCTCAAGCCATTGCCGAACCATTGCCTTGATATGGGAGATCTTGATCTTCTTGACCATGGCATATAGAATCATCAACTCATCGTTGCACACGGGCCTAACGTCCTCTCTTGGAAAGAGAGTGATGGCCAGCCACTTGTGCATCAAGCGAAGAGTTGTGCATTCCATCATGAAAAGTTGGAAAGAAACACCATCCGTCACCTCCCTAAGAGTGCAAAGAAACTGTTGGTGAGGGGTCGAGAACCAAACTCCTCAATCAATGAAAACTCATCCCACACAATAGCAAACCAAACAGAGGCGAAGTTGATACCCATACCTATTTCTCTAGAAGTTCCAGGTCGTAGGCCTTGGTCTGACCGAAGATCTGGTCATTGAGGATAGCGTAGGCTAGTTTCTCTTGGTCTCCTTGCAAGTCGAGGTAGGGGGCATGTGGCGGAACTGCCCAAATTAACTTGGCTAAAATGCACTTAAGTTGCCTAACAAGCGATCATGCACTTTAAACAAGTCAACTTGGTCGTCCGTCGGGTTATACCCGATAAACCACTTACTCAGGATCAAGAAGCATTGCTCACACAAAGGTGAGTGAGCACAGAGATTATAACATTCCCATCGCATTAGCATAGTTCATTAATTATTACATCATAGTTTTCAAAATTCAGATAGAGTTTTGCAAGGTTGTAAACAACGAAGAAGTAAACCAGACGGAAGCAAGCTAAACGTCGATACATAATACCATGGCGAAGCCGACCATAATATCAATTCCCACAATCCACGCTGTCTGAGGACGGTTTCCACTTGACCATCCAACCCGGAGGGAGTTGGATCAGCCAAGTCAAACTGGCAACCATTTCCTCAAAATCAGCACTACCTGAAAATATAGCCACAAGCAAGGCTGAGTATACTAATACTCAACAAGGCTTACCTGTCAAGTGATAACTACTCCACCGACTCCTAGACATGCAAAGCTTTTTGGCTGAGGGGTTTGTTTTGCCAAAAACATCTAAAGTAGGTCCATACTTTCAAATTTTAGCATCAAGTTCTAGTTGATTAACCATTCTAGGTAAGCACTTATTCTAAGCAAACATGGTAAGCAAACAATTTAATTTAAGCATCAGTATTAATCATCACCAGTTTTTCCTCTTCTTACTCAGTGCAGAAGCGTAGTCAAGTAGTCTCAAACTCTGAGAGGCAGACGATTCGAATCGAGTTTGTTAACCTTGCAAGGTGGACCTAAACCCATGATATATGTTCCTGTCGCGTCGGGTTCACATATATCAGCCGTCCCCATCAATTCACGGCATTTGTCCAGAGCCCACTTCCCTTGGCATACAATGCCCCACCGGTTACAGAACATCGCCGTACCATGGCTGCCCTTGTACCCACATGCGGCCGCATGGGAACCTAGTTCCAGAGAGAGCAGGGTAAAGGTCCATGCCGGTTCAATAAGGTATTAGGCTTTCCCATCCCATACTAGGTATGAGCTTAGTACTTTCAAACACTTGACCACTGTTCTAACACATCTCAACCTTAGCAGTTTTCCGCTAGACAGACGGGGCAATCCACCAACCACCAAAATAGTTCAAATAGCCAAGCCCCACCCATCGTCCTTAGGGTTGCATCATAAGTAAGCAATCAACTCCTATAACTCGCGAGTGACAGGAAATCACTCGACTTTTACCGTGTCCCTATTTAGGCATTGCAACTACTCGTCTTAGCATACTAGTATTCAACATATAGGTACCTAGGATCATGTAGCTAAGGTTTCAAGCAAATTCTATGAACTTAAATGCACAAACATAATCAACATAAGTAGTGCATAAATTTAGGAAAACTGGGTTATGCTCCGGCGCTTGCCTTCCTGAACTATGTTAGTGAGTGGGTCGTTGGAAGCTTCGCGAATCTCCTGCTCGGCCTCGACGTGGTGCAGCTCTGCAGATCCTTCCTCGGTAGCAGGCGTCAACTCGTAGGTTCTGTCTGCGAAGTTTGTTTCTACATGAGATGAATATGCAATGTTCAAGTTTCACAAGTTTGCAAGCAAGATGCATTTAAAATTGCAAAGACATATTAAGCGCAACGACCACTACACTTAGATAAACATTAAACTTTATATACTAGATGAGTAATTTCGTGTTTTAAACCTCGGGTGTAATTGATGGTGATTGTGTACATATATAGATTTTACAACTTTGACTTCAAAAATAAAGGTGGGGTCACTTTAGGGTTGCTAAAGATTCAATTTGGAAAGATATCCTATTTCTGAATATTTGTTGTACCTCTTCTAAAATTACCATTTTACCCTTCTTTTACCTAATGGTTTTTATTCATTTGCTTTTAGGGATTAAATTCCCAAAATGTTTCTGGTAGCTCCTAATAGGGTATGGTTCTGAAAATTTTACACAGGCTTCCTAATCTCAATTAGTGAGCTACCCTATGGTAGATTATAGAGATCTATTTTTAACTCGAGTTCCAGCAGCAGTTTGGTTCTGATATTTCTACAGAAGGTTGCACTAGTGTGACAGACGCTCCTATGATTTTTCAAAGATTTATAGTGAAGGACATCTATTATCAATATTTTTACTTCATTTAAAATTGTATAAAAAGTTAAGCATGTTTCTTCAAGCTTCATTCAGTGACTAATATTTTTCCTAGCAAGAAAGTTTTATAAGAGATCTAACCCAGGTGGTTTCACATTTTTCTCTGACAAATTTCATTAATTATGCATAAAGAAAGATTTTTCACTAGATTTCAAAGATAAAACTAAAATAGTGACATAGACATCTAGAATAGGGGCCAAGGTATTCTTCATAGCACAATCTTACTCAAATAAAGCTAACAAAAGTGGTTTTGCTATTTTACCATTTTTCCATGATTGATTAGGCATTTCATGGCTTAAATAAGAAATAAAATCTAGAGAAATACATTTAATAATGACATGTGCAAAAGTATTTTTCTGTGAAACCACTCCTCTTGAAGATTCTAAAAAAAGTGGTTTGGTATTTTTATCAATTTCCTACCATTAGTTATGCATTTTCAAAGTTCAACCTTTTTATTTCACATTTAAAACAGAAAAGCAGTGGCAGTTTTACGCGGGGACCCTTAGACTTTTTAAACAATCACGAGTGGTCCCTGAAACTAACGCAGAGGCCCCTGGATAAAATGCAATCAATGCAATGTGGTCCCTGTGGCGTCCATGGTGGCAGGCAGCTAAAATCTCGGTGACCTAGGGCTTGACTCGCGGGAACAAGGGGTCGAGGGTGCGGGTGTGCTCTCCGTGAGGGGCTTGGGGCAGGTCTTGGGTGGCGGTGAAGGATAAACGATGATGAACGACCGTGGGGACGAAAGGCGGGTGCGGCGGCGAGGTGCTTCGGTGTTTCGGCGCCGGCGGTGCTTCGGGCGGCCAAAGGAGGGGGCTGTGAGTTGTGCCTGGTGGTGGCGGAGCTTGCGGAGGTGTTGGCGAGGCATGGGTGGTGCAGAGCAGGGGGCTCCATGGAGAGGTGGTGTGGCTACGATTATAGTAGAGGGGGCAACGGAGCTTTGCGGGTGCGCGGAGCTGCGTAGGCGGCGCATCGACTCCTTTTATAGAGCTGGGGAGGTGCGGAGGGTGAGGGCGGAGCCAATGCTGGCGGCGGACGTGGCCGGAGGTGAGCGGAGGAGAGGAACGGGAAGGAGCACCGTTGGCCGGTGGCGTGCATTGGCCGAGGCACACGGAGCTCGGGGATGATCTCGTGGTGATTGGCTCGCGATGATTTGGAACGTGCAAGCGCGACTATGCCGGGCGGAGGGATTGGCGAAGTGGCAGGTTGGGTTGTCCCGTCGGGGTGGTGATTGGCGGAGGGGAGCCGGTGGGTCACTGGCGCTCTGATATTGGGATGGACGCCATTGGCGGGGTGGGATGCGGCTCGTGGTCAATCTTGTGCTTATTGGCTAAAGGATATTAGGGGCGCGCAAAGGCGGATTTGTCGGGAGGGGCTACTGGCGGAGCGGGGTGTGCGTCTTGTCACGTCGCGACGCTGGTTAGGGAGGCAGAGCCGGCCGGTGAGAGGCAGCGGCGTGGTGCACCGGGGAGCGGGCGGACATGTGCGGCACTGCGAGAGATAGGGCGAGAGGGATCTTGGGCAGGGGGAAGGATAAGCTCGCCGGCGTATTGGTCTGCCACGGCTCGACCGGTCCTATCCTAGAAGCGGGTTGAGCGACGGCGAGCTCGCCGGTGCGGCAAAGCCACATGGCGGGCGGCGCTCCGGGCAACGCCGGGCGCACTTTGGCGACCATGTGCTCGTGTAGTGCAGACGAAAGGGCTGGGTTTTGGGGGTGTTTTGTTTGAAAATTTTCAAATGAACTTGCAAAACTCCAAAACTAAAACATGTAGCCCTGATGTCACACTTCAATTGTTAGAATGGGATTTGGGTCAAATTCGTTACAGATTTAGAGGAACGAGGCCTCAAAGTTCGTGGGAACGCTGGCTTTTAGACTTAGCCGATCCTGCACTTTGGGGCGAAAATGATGGTTTTAGCTAACTTAGGCTTAAATTTTGAAGGGCTTCTGTTAGGAATTTGGCCAAGGTCTACTTTATTAAATTGTTTTATGAACTTAGTACTAAAACTCTTATAAAGGGTTTTTCTTAGGTTTAGTGTAAGTTTTGTGAGTAATTTGCTTGCCAAGGTACAAACTTTGAACTGTTTTCAGACTTAGCATAAGTTTTGAGGTTTTGGCTTGGTTGACCATTTTGGTCGACTTTGACCTGACTTTTGAAGGGTTTTTATTGAGATTTAGCTTTGGGTCAAATAAGTGAATTTGTAATAAACTTGTAGCACTTAAACTTCTATGAGAGGTTTGACTCGAGTTCATGTACAAATTGGTGAGAAACAGGGCTGCCAAGTTGAGAATTTTCACTATTTTCAACACTTACTAGCAAAAGTGCTAATAAGGAAAGTTGCTAGAAAAGTAAAACTCTACAACTTTTAGTTTGGCAAAACTTTAAGTTTCTATACAAAATTTCAAGTTTTGAATTAACTCCAAATTTAGCTTTAAAAGGGAAACTTGGGCCTTTCATGTGCTCAATGAGTTTCTAATTACCCTAATCAAGCTTAAGCAAGGTTAAATTAGCTAGGGTGGTCACAGGGCATCACTTGCGTCCACCTCCATGGCTTCAACTTGTGGTTCAGCTTGCCCTTCTTGCTTTTCTTCATAGTCCATCAAGGTCAAGCGCGGTGTTGGTTCGGAGGAATGAGGAGAGTTCGTGCTAGCCCACGAACGGGACGAGCTTGAACCCGTCAACCTCCTAAACGCACCAGCAACCTGCTTCATGCTTGCCACCGAAGACAGAGAAAACACAAGAGCAACTCGGAATGAGTTAGCGTAATCGAATGAAATTATTACCTGAATTTGCTCCTCTAATGCTTGGCCAATCTTAAAGCAAAGAAATCAAGAGAGAGAGAGATTGCTTGCACTCAATTTTAAGTAAAACTTCCAGGAAAACTAAAGAGCAAAAAGTAGAGAGGGAGAGAGTGAATGAAATGTGTTGAATGGGTCAAGATCACCCCCTCTTGGCCTCTATTTATAGAGCAATGGAGGCAAACGGTCGGATCCCGACCATGCTCAATAGCTACTAGCCGTTGGTGCAAGTGGGACCCAGGAGCCGTTGCTCCTAGTTTAGCCGAACGGCTGCCCCCTTTGGCTAGAGGCTCCCCAACGGCTACATGACATCATGCCTGGGTGCCTCGGTCAAAGTTTGCTCAAAAAATGCTCAAATTTCAAAGGTATTTTAGCTCAAAAAACATTTTCATAATTTTTTTTGGAAAGGGAAAAATGGCCAAAAAAAATTCCATCATGCAAATGTGGGTTGCAAAAATCAAATATGCATATGGAAAAATCAAATAACGAGGAAATCAAATTTTGGAAAGGGAAATATGAGATAACTACCGATTTTACCTTTCGGCGAAGGGCTCACCATTTTGAGTCCGACGAGCGAGACTCTTCTCCGTCGTGTTTTACCATTCAGCGTCCCATCCTGGAGAAGTGGATGAAGATGCTCGTTCCACCTTCTGCCATACCTTCTTGGTCTTCTAAAGGTTTTGTCAGTCTGGTCGGTGGCTTCTTAGATTGGCGTTGTGGCTCCGTCCACTCCCTGTGACACTCATCTTATTGATGGATCAAGTAGCATTGCTCCTTCCTTAGTTGAAATCTGAACATCACGTTCTTCCTCCTGATGTGGAAATGGATTTCGCCAGCTCCAACATCGATCCTTGCCTTGGCGTTGTTTAGGAATGGTCGCCCGAGAATGAGCGGCATTCCCAAGTCACCTTCCATATCGAGGACCACAAGATCCGTGAGGATGTACGAATCCTAGATTTTCACCAGAAGATTCTCCATTATCCCCTCAGGGTATCAGATCGTCGAGTCAACTAGTTGCAACCTCATCAAGGTAGGGGAAAGAGCAGGATAGTTCAACCTTTCAAACATTACCTTGGGCATGATGTTGACACTGTCTCCAAGGTCACAAAGGGCTTGCTCGATGTAGTAGTCATATATCGAGCAGCTGATTGCTGGATATCTCGGATCTTCCTTGCTTGTTGCTGCTAGTTCATCCCATAATTCTTTCCTTGGCGTATGGGATTTTCCTGCTTGGTTAGCAAAAATGGCCTCCAAGATGGCTTACCCCATTTGGCGGCCACTGCACTAACATTTTCACGAGAAGACTTGGATTGCCTTGGAATCTTCCCGATCTTAGCAGAAGGAACAACAGCGGCTAGCTAAGCTAACTGGGTTTCTAGCATTTTGTTAAAACTCAGCTGGTTCTTGAAAGCAGAAGAAAGACCATCAAGTTTTATGTTGAGGCTATCCAAGGTTTTCTCGTTGGTAGCTTAACTTTTTATTAAGACTTTCCTTGATTTTGGCTTGCCCAAAAACGAGATCTCTAAAGGAGGGTTGATTGGGATTGAAATAATTACCGTTATTACCTCCTTGGTAAGGGCATTGCTGATTCCACCCTTAGCCTCCTTGTGGACGATATCCGTTGCTGTTGTCGTTCATGTACAACACGTCCTCCAAAGTCTCAGGGTAATTATTCCCCGAGTGTCCAGTGTTCCCACAAACCTCACATGTCATGTGAGAATCCATAGCTTGGACGGTGTTGGATTTGGTAGCTTTCTCTTTGGTGCAGTCATCCAATCTTTTCATGAGGAGGTCCATCTTTGCGGTAAGCATGTCCGCTTCCTTGATGATATATGTACCTCTCTAATGGGGATGGAGTCATTCATCGCTCCACCCTTAATTAGAGACCATCTTGTCAATTAATGTTGTAGCAACATCAATGGTAAGTGAGAAGAAGCCTCCTCCAGCAGCAGCATCAACATGGCCTCGGGATGTCGGAGTCAACCCGTTGTAGAAATTTTGAAGAATGAGCCATTTATCCATCCCGTGGTGAGGACAGGCTAGGATGTACTCCTAGAGCCATTCCCATGCCTTGGGGATTGACTCAATTGCTACTTGCTGGTAACTAGAAATCCTCCCACAAAGGGCGTTGGTTTTACCCAACAGGAAGAACTTCGCGAGGAATGCCACAAAGCATTTGTCCCATGTATTCACCTCCATACGGCTCGCATAGAACCATTGCTTCGCTCTCCCAAGGAGAGAGAATGGGAACAATCGGAGACAAATAACATCTTCACTAACCCCTTTGATGGTGAAGGTACTACAAAGTTCAAGGAACTACTGCAGATGGGCACTCATGTCCTCGTTGGCTTTCCCACAGAATGGGCTAGCCTGCACCATGGTAATGAGACTCGTCTTGATCTTGAAGCTTGCGTTCCTCATGTCCACCTTAGGTCCTTTCAGCACCTGAGAGGCTGAGAGAGCGGAGTACTCACGAAGAGTCTTCTGGGCCATAGCGTTTGACGTAGATGGTGCAAAGGAAGTTGGATCGGCTGCCGAGAGAGTAATATGAGGAGAAACAACACGAGGTCATACCCTTGTCACAAATGACTTAGGATTCTCAGTGAAATTAGTCAACAAGTCGAAACCAGTCATACACTACCTATCTTCACATCAAAGATAGAGAAGACATATCATGGTTAGCCTACTTGAGTAAAGATCTACCAACTATGAATATTAACATATACAAAGTAAAAACTTCTAACCAGTGTCTTCCCTAGCAACGGCACCAGAAATGATTGTTGGTATATTTAACAATCACGAATAAATCCGCAAGCGCATGGATATACCGTTGTAGCATTTCACCCTAAGAGTATTCCCAAGGTTATTGTATTTTCCAAAGGAAGGCGGGTACGTCACAAGAGTTTACTATGTATATGAGTATACCATGGGATGGATAGAGACAATACACATGGTAGGGGTAAGATAATGATAGATAAGTAGCGTAACACACACAAGAATCATCTCAAGATAACTAAGCTAGGGAGAAGGACTACGAGTTAGCTCTAGGTTCATATGTACTTCCTATATATTGCACAGATCATACAAGCATAGCATACAAACACATTGTATAGGGACCAGGCCTATGCACCCAAGCACACACGGGGAGACAGTACCCTACTGGTCTGCCGGCGTGGTTACTGCTGATTTACGAACTCCTACAGCATACCCGAACGTGGGGGGTTACAAAGGACCAATAGGGCTGTCACCATCTGCGGCCGACCCCTAGCAATCCGTGGGGCAAATTCATATCCAATGATGGTAAGCAATCCAAACACCATGCTTGCATTGTTAACAACACTCCAACAATCCTGGTTATGATGACAATGGCTGAAGCCACCATGGGAATGGCCACTGAATCGATGTCGTAGCATAGATGAACTAGCCTATACATATCCGATACATGATATGTATGCACACAAGGTATAACATGTAGCAAGGTCTATAAGCACACATGAGAGTATATAAGCCTATACTACGATAGCAAGGGTATACGACTAGCATACGAGCGTATAAGCCTAGCACGTCACTATAGCAAGGATATATAACCAACTCATGTATAGAAGAACCAAGCACAACACTATATAAGGAAGACGTATACTTTGAATAGAATAAACTCAACCTAGGAATAAAAGATATAAGAGTCATACCTTAGACACCAAGGAGACCTGGAACCTGAAGTAGAGTTACTCTAGCCTAACTTCACTAACTTGGAAACTAAGAGGGAGAGAATGCTTCACTTGTGGTATGTGTCCTAGAATGGATCCCTTCCCCTCATATTTATAGGCTCCAAGAGGCGGTTCTACGAGGGAATCTTTGGGAAATATCCCTTAACCGACTTAAGGCATCGCCACGTGGAAGCTGGAGAAGAGAGGGGACAAGGGCGGTTCGGCCAAACCATGGGTTCGGCTGACCCCCTGTGGGCCCCCCTCACAACTGCCTTTCTCCAGGTGACTACCTGCTGGGTCTCAATGGTGGTTGTATGCGTTATCCAGTGGATTGAGGTAGGTTGTGGTAGTTTGTGGGCCGTTCAATCCATGAGATGTGCACGTGGCAACCTTCCATTGGTCAGAAGCGTGTTTCTTGGATCCATAGAGGGTGCTTTCTCCATCCTTTTGTGTTATTTCACCTGCAACCAAATATTCTCCAAGGACAAGTGGAACTACATTATTTGAAACCAAATATGCATGTAAGAAATGCTAATCCTCTTTTATTCTTGAGTATATTGACGATCATATTTGGTACTTAACGACTATCAATAGTACCCACGGCCCTGGGCGCAGTAGCAGCGGCGTCCTCGAAGACATCCAAACACGGCAAAGACCTATGCTCGGACCTAATAGGGTCCACCACCGCGCTGCTCCCACTGCCCGCCTAGCTAGAGGACGGGGAGGCAATACTTGGGTATGCATCACCAGTCCTATCCTCCGCTCGAGTCCCAGCATTGGCATCCTGCGCGTCGGCCTCATCCTCTGTTACCGCCTTCTTGCACAGATATTGGCACACGCATCAGCAAAATGAAATGGCAGTGTCAACACAAAAGACACAGGCCAACACTGACAGTTACCGACACGGTGATCTACTTCACACGGAACTTCGGGTGGAGGGGGGCCAGTGGCGGCCTGGCCGCCTCCTTCTGCTTTCTCCCGCAGATCTCCACCTTCTGCCTCTCCTTGAGCTTCTCCACATCCGCAGCGGTAGTCTCGAGGAGGCCGGCCTTCTTCTTCTTGGCGGTAGGGCTAGGTGATTCAGCCGCCTCACCCATATTGCTGGCTAACACTTGCTCAGAGGTGGTGCCAGGCGCAACATCTTCCTTCTTCCTTCTAGCCCTCTTCTTCGTCTTCCCACTCGGCATCTAGGATTGGGAAAGAGGATCCTTCTTCACGGCCTACCGAGTCATCGGCACCGCCCCTCAGGCCGTTTTGGCTCGCCACATCCTTGTCCAACTTCTCTATTGATGAGTTCGACTCCCACTCGAGGGCCGCTGGTGCTTGGTTGTCCTCGGTGGTCGGGTAGACCTTGGGCCTGCGCTGGTCGCAGCCATTGGGCAGTGGCGCAGAACAGTAGGACTTGAACTCTCAGCTCTAGAAAAGACACCAAGTTTGTTATGCGGGCAGTCTATTGCATAAAGATAAAGAATTATGCAGTGGTCAACTCACCAGGTCAATCGGCCTCTTGAGGGAGTAGGCGTTAGGGCAGTGCTTGGTTTTGGTCACGCCGTAGAAGAACTCGGACACCTGGGCGTTAACCTCATCCCGGGTAACCTTCGACTGCTGCTCCGGGGTCGGATCCATTGGACCAAAAATTCATAGGCCGGGTGGACCTTGTCCTTGATCAGCTATGTTAGTCTTCGACATAAACTATTGCTCATAGCTGCAGAAGTGAGCCCATGCTCTTCAAGTCGGCGATTTCCTTCAACAGCTTGTCGACTTGAACCTACTCCTCAAAACTCTGCTGATTCGACCACTCCGGCTTCGTCACAAGTGCGTACCCAGCGGGGAGTGGTAGCTCGGGCTTTTGGTTGGCAACAAGGAACCATTCCTTGTGCCACCCCTTGTTCGAATCCTTCAACTTCAGATCGAAATACTCGAGACTCCTCTTTGGCCATAGAGAAAACCCGCAACAGCCAATTACCCTCGGCTTCCCCTTGGCCGATACAATCTTGAGTTGATAAAGATACCGCCAAAGGTTGAAATAGGGCAGGATTCCGAGGAAGGCTTCGACGAAATGAATAAACATGGCAATGTCCAAGATTGAGTTAGGGTTGAGATGCACTAACTCGATCTTGTAGTAGTTCAGGAATCCATGGAACAAATCCCCGGTTGGGATTCCAAATCCCTACTCGAAGAACACCACAAAGATGACGCCCTCGATCTTATCCTTGGTGGGGAAATCCTAGCCCACGGTCGCCTTCTACTCCAGAAGTGCCTTGGGGCCAGAAGGCCATGGTCAACGTGAGCCTGGATCTTCTCCTCCGTCATCACGGATTTGACCTAGTAGGTGGACGGATCCAGTGCTTGCTCTGTCACTATTTCCTCGATCTCCACTCCTCGCGATGCAGATCGGATGTAGGCAGACCTCTTGGTTCGCATGCGATGCGCAATGGCAGCGCGGTGGTAGCAGCTAGCGCTTCAGGGCAGGAGGCGGAGGTTCTGACCTGCGGATGCGGCGGAGCGACCTAGGGTTCGCGGCCGCGGAAGCGATGGGGCTCGCGGGCGGCGGTGCTTACGTGCAGTGGAACTAAAGTGGATTTGGGGACCGCACCCCTTCATCTTTTGAATACCCCAACTACATAACCCTAGCGAAAACGCCCCCTCCTGACGGAACGACGCTTGCGCCTGACGGAATCCGCGGGACTTCCATCTGGTTCCCCCATGGCTTTATTTCATGTCCGCGTGCCTGCTCTGCCAGTCCTCGTGTTCAGGGGCTAGATGCCTTTTTCAGGTCAGCGTGCCTCCATGGTTCTACCAGCCTTTGTGCTTGAGGGTTGGGCACCTATTTCAGGTCAATGTGCCTTCATGGCTCTACCAGTCCTCGCACTCAGAGGCTAGATGCATGTTTGAGGTCCGCGTGCCTCCATGGCTTAGGGGCTGGGTGCCTATCCTAGGTTGGCGTGCCTCCTTGGTTTCGCCAGTCCTTGCGCTTAGGTGCTGGGCATTCCATTTTGGTCATTAACGACACATCAACAACTTGATCAACAAGATTTTTTGACCCTTGGACCGATTACTTTAATTGCTTCAAGGCTCAGGGGCTACTCCATATGGAGTGCGTCTTACGATGCCCTCCATTTGCTTCCCTTCGGTCTGCAGGATGCCTGACATCCTGAAGCTTGGCAGTCGCTTACGCCACGTGCATTTGGTCATGCGCTTGCTCGAGTCTAAATCTTCTTTTTCTTTTTTGAGCACTGCGCAGCCTCTCTGTCTCTACGACAAAACTGCAACTTCAGCCGAGAACACCACAAGCTTCGTTGTGTATCCGTCAGGCTCCTATTCAACTCCATATTGCTCGAGGGCTTGAGGGATAAGGGTACCCACGAGTCCCTACCGACTAGCATACTGGCCGGCCTGACAAGTGGGCCCCACCCGACCTTGGCGTGCGGGGCAAGGCATGAAGATGCATGGAGCACAAGCTAGGAGATCGGGTGAACAGAATCCGCCGGATATTGCAGAATATATGTTATAGTTCGACTTAGATTGCTTTCCATGTAACAACCGACTAGGATTAGATCCTGTCCGACTTGTAACCCTAGGTCGTCAGTCTATATAAGACGGCCAGAGACACCCCCCAAGGGCACCTCAACTCTCCCCAGCGCATCTGTTCCCATACTAGCAATACAACCCACCAGAACACAGGACGTAGGGTATTACCTTCCAGAGGCTCGAACCTATCTATTCCTTACATCTTTCTATTACCATTTGAGTTTTTAGTCTTGCGATCTCCCTCGCCTACAAATCTACCACTTGGAAACCCCCCTGGTGGACTGCCGGTCACTAAATCCGCCAGCACCCGCCAGCACAGATGCCTCCCTATAAGGCGCGGGGAGGCGCGCAAAATTTCCTAAGTCCCGGTGCGAAATCTAATCACGCCGTCAAGCTGCCAAATTTCATGTCGGAACTGACCTCGCCCTCCGGAGAAGCTGCCGATCCTCCGCATGTTCACAGCGATAGCGGTCACCCTCCGCTCGTCTATTAGCTGCTGCACCTCCGCACCCCCAAGCGCCGCCACGCCCCTTCATCTCCACCACCGACCCCTCACCTACCCCAACCCCAGTGGCGACCCCCTCCCATTTTCGAGCGCCGCTGCACCTCCCTCCTCCCCAGCCCATGAGCGCACGCGGCAGGCCCCGTCCCTTCCGTTGCCCCCGAGCACCGCCGGCCCGCTGCGCCCCTTTGTCTCCACGCCTGACGGCGGCCACCCTCCCGTTACCTTCTCTGAGGCCCGCCACGCCTCCGTCCTCCCTGACCTGTGCGCGTGCGTCGGCAACCCGCCCCCTCAGCTCCTGTCCCTAAACCCCCCGCATCCTCCGACTCTACTCTCATCCCCCGAGCGCTGTCGCTCCCACCGATCACTACCCCGAGCGCCCCGCCATCAGCCCCGCCTCCAGCCTCCGAGGGCTGCTGCATCTCTGGCCCCACTATTGTCCCCAAGCGCCGCCGCCCCTCCCACCCCCTGCTCCCGTCCTTTAGTGCCGCCATGCCATCCGGCCCTCCACGCTCCTGTCTCCAACAAGCACCGGTTTGTTTTTTTTAATTTTTCCTTTTTTATTTCATGTAATTTCATTACTGTTTAGTTGCAGATGCCTACCATCAGCGGTAAATATACCAAGATCGGAGATAAAGACATCGAAAACGTTTTAACGGACATGGTGAGGTTTATCTTACACAAGATTTGTCATAAGAAAGGAGCATACTTTGGTAAAGTTGGCGTGTTGATGTCGGACGAGGGCACGCTTCGTAGATGAGCGTAGTAGTTTAATTAGTGTGGCAAAGAACATCTCTATTGCAAATGTTGGACTTATTTTTGGACCGAAGTCAGCAAGGGAATCCCTACCCTTTTTATATTTTTTAATTCCAGACCCGTTTAATTCGCTCCCACGCGGAGTCGAACCCGAGCCTGCTTAGTGCTACTCAGGTGCTCTAACCACTAGGCTAGAGACACTTCCACAATGTTGAACTTATTAGAATAGTTCATATATTTATAATATTATTACATACGATGCAATTTTTAATAAGGTGAATTAGATATTATTTGTATTTGTTATCTTATATTATGTGGTTGGAGATACATGTAACTTTTACCCCTCAAACTCCCGTGACCGTCCATCCCCCACACTGCAGTACTACCTGTTTTGTTTTCTAGAAACGTAAGGAACTGATTATAATCATATGGTAAAACCGCATTTGACTTCAACCAGTTTTTTTTCCAAACATTTACTTAGGATTGTGCAAACGGTTCGTAAATATTCTAAATTAAAGGGTAAAAAAATGATATTGCTGTCATCTTTTTTTAAAAAAAAATCTCCAGTGACATTTGAATACATCATGCTTTTAATAGGGAAATGAGAAATGATAAACACAAGGAAGAGGTTTGGGTTAGGGATATCAAAACACGTAACTCTTGGTTTGCACTGGGTTTAGAATAGATTTACAATCATTTAATGACCAAAATACTACTAAGTAGTCACAAATAAAAAAACAAAAAAAATGTTAGACATACAAATAGAATTATGTTGTATGCTAAAGAGTAATACCCTTTTCCATTTTTGATTAATCGAAACCAGAAAGCACAATGAAACGATGAAAGAAAGAAAAAAAAAGTCGTACAAAGGGCAGCAAACAGCTACTTCGCCCAAGGCCCCAGCCATTGCTTGCGTCATTGCTTTGTGATTGGTCGACTCGCTGCTACCGGCTGACGACGGTACCCAAGCAAGGCTTTCTCCCGTTCACCCCCCTCTTCCTTTCTTTCCTGCCGGCGACAACTGGGCGAGCGCCGACGACTGGGCGAGCGGCGCCATCCTCCGCCAGGTCTTCGTCGGGCCCTGCGCGGGTGATGAGTATTCATCAGGTATGCCCTTCCATTCCATCCCCTTCCCTTCCCGCTGTAGAAATCGACCTCCCCAAAACCCTAATGTAAGCCAATTTTATTCGGATCTGATATATTGACTAACTTCGATTATTTGCAAAAAAAAAAATCATTGGGTGTACATATGTACACCCATGTCCTATACTGGATCCGCCCCTGTGGAGTTAATTATAAGTTGATAGGTTGCGTTTGATCCATGAATGCTTCTTGATTGGTATTCTTCTGGATCTGCTGTGGAGAATTGGAGATGATCTGGAATTTATGATGTCGGTTTGGAATTGATTATACTAGACATAATTAATAAGCATATACTTTTTTGAGTAAGTACTAAGTAGATGTAGGGCAATATGACAACAATTGAAATGGGAACTAAGCTATTTGCAACTGTCAAGATGCTGCTCTTCAGTTTCATGTTCACCTTTTGTTTCAAATCTTTATATGTTGAATTAGGTCGTTTGATGATAAGCACGCTCCTTTGTTGCTTTATGGTTTGGTTCCTTTAATCTTGTGCTATTTATTGCAGCAAAGATGCTTGAGTCAGTATATATGTAGTTGCAGTGCATTTTTGATATTCAGCTTGGATGTAATGTATTTCGTGCTGTGCTAATCAAAGTATATTTCGTTTGTTTTAGCAATGATGGGAACAGAAGGCATTGCAGCCACAGTCATTGAGGACCCTGAACCATCAATTCCACCTGGATTTGGGCCTTTTGTTGCCTCTGCATCGTGGGCAACCCAAGACGATATTAAACCTGTTGATGCTCATTCTAGTCCTGTTGTAGCATTACAGAGTGTTGACAATGATGTGGAAATTTTGGAATACCTATCCAGTTCAGTGAATCGCCAGAGTGACACAACTTGCAGTACTTCTGGAAGCGATACCTGCAGGAAATCACTGCGCAACAGACCTCCAATAGATTATAGTCGCTTTGATCTTGTCGCAGACGATGATTCTGATGCTGAAGTAGCAGAAAAGGTTGCACTTTCTTATTTTATCCTTTATTGCTTCACCAGTTACCAGAATTTTATCATGATTTTAATGCCTTGCACAATATTGCTCGATTATATGGACAGGGTGCAAGTTCAGCAAGACATAGACAACAATTCCCTAAAGGAGTACTCCGAGGATGTCCAGATTGTGCCAATTGCCAAAAGGTCTGTGCAATTCTGTGAAATTGATGTATTGCCTCCAAAGATGTTATGTTGTTGCTTATGTCACATCACTTCATGCAGGTTATTGCAAGATGGAATCCATCTGGTGCACGCAGGCCTGTTCTTGATGAGGCTCCTGTTTTCTATCCGACTGAGGAGGTTTGTTGCAACATTGTATTGTATCAGAACTTTCACTGTACTGTCTTTTTATTTGCAGACACTAATCTTATGGTATCTTCTTGCGGAACAGGAATTCCAGGATACCTTAAAATACATTGAGAGTATCCGCCCGATGGCAGAACCTTATGGAATTTGCCGTATTGTTCCGCCTGCTTCATGGAAGCCGCCGTGCCTTCTTAAAGAGAAAAACATTTGGGAATGCTCAAAATTTTCTACTAGGGTACAGAAGGTTGACAAGCTCCAAAACCGTAAATCATCCAAGAAGAGCAGAAGAGGTGGAATGATGAAGAAGCGGAGAAGGCTCTCAGAGACTGAAGAAATTAATCATAATCAAATTGGAATGCAGCAAAACCAAGAGAGGTTTGGATTTGAACCAGGACCAGAGTTCACACTACAGATGTTTCAGAAGTATGCAGATGCCTTCAGTGATCAGTATTTTATGAAAGAAAAATGCAGAGATTCACCACCATCAGTGGAAGACATTGAAGGCGAGTATTGGCGCATAGTTGAAAGGCCGACAGAAGAGATAGAGGTATTAAAAAAATAACAAATTAGCAAAGAGTACCTATGCCCGTTGCGATTTAAGCTTTTGAAACTGCGATGCTAGTGGTCCCAAGTCTGAGACATCTTTGGATCATGTCCTGTTAGAGAATTTCTACTTTAGTTTCCACTTTGCAGTTCAGTGCTGTTACTGCTAGTATGATTCCTCGCTAGTGTGCGTTGCTAAATAGTCATAGACCTTGCATATGATATCTTAATGGGTACTGCTCCGTGTTACCGATTTATTTACATATACAGAAATACTCATGCTATCTTCTAACTTATCGGGAAATACATTCTCATATAGGTAATATATGGTGCTGATTTGGAGACTGGAACTTTTGGCAGCGGGTTTCCAAAGTTATCTCCTGAAATGAAATCTGATGTGGATGATAAGTATGCACAATCTGGGTGGAATCTAAACAACTTGCCTAGACTACAAGGTTCAGTTCTTTCTTTTGAGGGTGGTGACATTTCTGGTGTTTTGGTGCCTTGGGTGTATGTCGGCATGTGCTTTTCATCATTCTGCTGGGTAAGATGCTTGTGAGCATGGCTATTTTCTATAGTTTGTGATTGATGCTATTAATTATCAAAGATTGATATTCTGGTATCCTGAGACATTTGGCTAATTTGTCGTGTCTGTTGACAGCATGTTGAAGACCATCATTTGTACTCACTGAACTACATGCATTGGGGTGCTCCAAAGATGTGGTATGGAGTTCCAGGAAAGGATGCTGTGAATTTAGAGGCTGCAATGAGGAAACATCTACCTGAGTTGTTTGAGGAGCAACCTGATTTGCTTCACAACCTGGTAACTTTTCTCTCTTGGTTGGTGATTGTCAATTATGGCTTCAGGTATAAAAGCTTTGCCAGATAATGTTAACTATGGATTATGCCATAACATAGTTTACTCGGGCTATTTTGTGATTATGTTTCGACTTCTCAGGCACTTAAGACTCCCTCCCTCCCTCCCTCTTACATGCAGGTTGTAATCGTATATTTTTGTAAATGACAATGCCAATTTCTTCTGCAGGTTACTCAGTTTTCACCATCATTGCTTAAATCTGAAGGAGTACCTGTCTACCGTTGTGTTCAGCATGAGGGAGAGTTTGTACTGACATTCCCACGGGCATACCATGCTGGTTTTAACTGTGGGTTCAATTGTGCAGAAGCTGTTAATGTGGCACCCATTGATTGGCTGCCAATTGGACAAAATGCCGTTGAGCTTTATCGTGAACAATCTCGGAAAATAACTATCTCCCATGATAAGCTATTGCTTGGGGCTGCAAGAGAAGCAATAAGAGCTCAGTGGGACATCCTATTTCTCAAGCGGAACTCTGCTGAGAACTTGAGGTGGAAGAGCATATGTGGACCTGATAGCACCATATGCAAGTCGCTGAAGGTAAATGCCAGTCACAGTATATTTAACTATACAAGTAATGTCATTTGTTTCAGATTCATTGATATCTAATATTCTCTAAATTACTCTCCTTAGGCACGAATTGAGATGGAGTTAGCACAAAGAAAACATATATGCTCTCCATCTCAATCTAGGAAAATGGAGGCTGAATTTGATTCTACTGATAGGGAGTGTGCATTGTGCTACTATGATTTGCATCTTTCTGCTTCTGGCTGTCCATGTTCCCCAGAGAAATATGCTTGCCTGGTACATGCAAAGCAGCTTTGCTCATGTGACTGGGACAAAAGATTTTTTCTATTCCGTTATGATGTCAATGAGCTAAATATCTTAGCTGATGCTTTGGGGGGAAAGCTAAGTGCCATCCACAGGTGGGGTGTCTCTGATCTTGGATTAAGTTTGAGCTCATGTGTCAAACGAGAAAAAGTCCAAGATTCCAAGACTGTTCGCAGATTAACTGATGGCCCAAGACGGTCCTACATGTCACAGGCATCAACAGTATCATTGGTGCCTTCTTGGGAACAGAAAAACAATGAAAATAAGATACTGGATGTAGCTAGTCCAGGTATGAATTTGGTTAAAATATGTCAGGAGACGAATAGTGCCTGTCCTTCAGTAGAGCAGATAAAACCGGGAAATGTCTCACCACTGAAGGAGCCGTGCGTGAAGAATGAATTATCCTGTCCAGCAAATAGTGATGCGAGCCAACAACAATATAATGGAGGGACTGGAGGCCACAAAGGCTCAGCACCAAGCTTGACAGCTCCTTCTTGGCAATCATTTCCCTCAAATGCTGTGACAAGACCCTTAGTTACTTCAAGTGAACCCATGAGAAGTGTGCATGGCTTGGCAGTACTTAAAGAGAGTAGAGAAACTTATTCTCAAACTGGAGACGGTACAGCTTCACTTGGTGAGCATCATAACAGGTCATTGTCAATGATTGACAACGGAGCCAACATGAAGCCAAGTCTGGGAAGCTCAAGCAATTCTCATAGGTTGATGGCATCCGACTTCAATGCAGCTCTATGTCACTCATACAAGGATCGAGTACTCATAACATCAGAAACTAATACCTCAATGATGCCTGATAAAGATAGCAGTCAGGCCCGTACTGTAAATCAGCAGTTTGTCAACACTGCTTCAGGAACACAAAGTACTGCAAACCAGCAGTTTGCCAATACTGTTTCAGGAACACAAATTGCATCTCAGGAAGCATTGTGCAATGTCTCTGCTTCAAAGCCACTCATAGATCCTTCAGTTATGAAAAATTCGTATGGTGCTTTTGGTTCAGGCAGTGGCAGCGCCCATCGTGGGCATCCGGCTTTTGGTAATCAGCAATTAAATGAGAGGTGGCATCAAAGACAATCTGATCCTCTATCTGGTGTGGAAGTTAGAGCTAGGGGCCATTCAGCTATGATTATGCAGCCTTCTTTGGAAAATCACAGCAGGAATGGAGTAGCACAGAAGGGTCCTCGCATAGCTAATGTTGTGCACCGATTTAAATGCTCTGTCGAACCTATTGAAATTGGTACTGTGCTATCTGGGAGGTTGTGGTCCTCAAGCCAAGCAATCTTCCCAAAAGGTTTGTTTTTTAGGCAAATTGACACACCTCTAGACATCTTGAGGATTTATGTTATCAGGTTCAACACTTTTTCTATTTTATATATGGTATCTAGACATCCAAATTGCTATTCGAATGTTTCCGCTATTGTTATCTGTTAGAGTATATTAGGCAACTCCGGATATGGTTAGTTTAGGATTGATTGTAATTCCCGGATAACCTTCCTTATCTCTGGGAGAGGCTACTTGCTCTCCAAGCCATGTACTCCTATATAATCAGCCCATGGGGCTCAAGCAACACAATCACGCATTATACATAATCTTACAATATCTACATCTCTGAATGCCTTAACTCATAGGTTTGATTTTTGTCTGCAGTTTGATATATGTTTTGCTATGTTATTTTAGCATGCTTTCCCTTTGCAAATGCAGGGTTTAAGAGCAGAGTAAAATACTTCAGCATTGTGGATCCAGTAGAAATGACATACTACATATCTGAAATATTGGACGCTGGCCAGCAGGGACCTCTTTTTATGGTAAGTTTTTGGCCTTTAGCTTATGCACCTTCCATATTTCTTCAGTGCCTTGCTTGATATTTTGTTGCATTTACAGGTGACTGTAGAAAACTGTCCTGGTGAAATTTTTATTAACGTCTCTCCTTCCAAGTGCTGGAATATGGTCCGTGAGAGGCTCAATATGGAAATAAGGAGGCAGCTCAGTATGGGTAGGGCTAACCTTCCTACACTACAGCCTCCAGGATCAATTGATGGCTTTGAAATGTTCGGCTTGTTAACACCAGCAATAGTTCAGGTGTGGTGTTGATGCTTGGCATTCGCTTGACCATTCTCTGCAACGCACTGTTCCACGATGGCAAGGCTCTTTTACTGTTCTAACTGACATTTGTGCAATTGTACAACAGGCAATTGAGGTTCGGGATAGAGATCACATCTGTACAGAGTACTGGCGGTCCAGGCCTCATGTTGTCATTGAGGATCAAGACAGTCAGCATATGCCACCTCAGGATCCACTGCATATTGCACTGAGGGGCCTCTTCCAACGGGCTAATTGTGATGAACTGCGAGCATTGCGCAGTTTACTGATGAGCAATAGAACTCTGGATGATAATTCTAGGCAGCAGGCTTGCCAAATCCTTGATGAGGAGATTGCGAAGCAATGGCGCTGACCAGCGTAAATACAAGCTGTTGTACTGACCAATCTTAGATAGCATGATTTTTTTTTACGGGATCAAGCAGTTTTAACTCTGAGGCTTGCTTCTTTGGTTGCCCTCATGCCCATTCTTTCCATTCTCGTGTCCATACTCCATTCTGTAAGAATTTTTACTTTATTAAGTGATATATGTGTCTTATTTACTACTATTTTGTTGCAAATTATGATCCTTGTTTGTTTTTTGTCAGTTATTGTATGTGGTGTCAACAAGCATGAGGCTACAGCCACATCACCAATTCACCCGCAAGGAAGTCACAAGTAAGAAGCACACGCATTTGTAATGGCATAATGATTTTTTTATTGCCATTTCGTCGTTCCTCAAGATTTTGTGATTAGTTAATGGCTAATTACTTTACCAACTGATAAGGGTAAGCGACTTATTATACAATGCAACTGGGTCATCATATTCCTTTGTTCTTGAAATCCGTTAGTCATGCATGCTTGTCTGATGTAACGAGATCCATGCGTTATGGATTCTGTATCCTTATTGGATTCTTCCAGAATTTGTATTCTTCTCTGGATGAACCACTATTTATGTATTCTCGTGGCATGCATGGTGTAACTTTGACTAACACTTTAGTATAAACTGAATCAGCTGTCCATGCATGTGCCAACTCCCTTTTAACAAACCATACACTCGATTCTTCTTAAGAACTGATATGTATCATTCCTTGCTCTGTCCTTAAGGACTAGCTGATGAACGTTGATTGGCAACTTTGTGAACAGTTCTATTTAATTTGATAAATTTAATGTCCATTTTCACCTGCAAATCAGCAAAAAGAGCAATTTGTATTTTCTCTGAATTAGTATTGATTGTGTATGCCTACGTTGCATTTTGCATAGAAGGTGGTATACTGTATGCTTGTAGTAGTATTTCCAAATATGTATTGCCACTTGTCATGTATTACAGGTCCTGTTGACTTAGAAGAGATAAGGATTTAAATGGTTCAATCACCTGGTAGAGTGCAGTGCTAAATAAATAATTTCTAAGCCTTCTAGGGTTTACACACTACATTGATCTGTAAAAGCCTTAAAAAGTATCCTTTTCCCTTTTTATTACTTTGTTTTCTATGGAGGATGGGTTGAATTTGTACCAGTGTCCAAATTGGGATAGTGTGGTATATTCATTGGAGGGTGCAACCTGGTGTAGGGTTTGATTGGAGTCATGGGTTAGATAATTTAGTAGGCTCAGTCCAGAGTCTAGTCAAGCAAAGGTTAAGGTGGGCCATCGAGAAATTAACAGTCCTTGTCAGTGGTTGCGATTTTACAGTGGTAAGAAAGTAGACTTCATGCATGTGAGTACAAATTGATGCCACAAGAACGAAGACTGAAAATGAGTCTGAGGTAACATAATTTCTAATTGCACTCACTCAGAGCTGTTGCTTTTACCCTGGTGTATCCCACCGCAGTTTTTTAATATAATAACTTATTTCTTCCATTTATAGGTAAGCAGGAAAAAGGAGATATTGGCTGTGAAAACACTGCTGTTAAACTCAGAAAAATCAATGGCTTAGCTAAATATGACTAATCCACTATGAGGTTTATAACTTTTCCTGTACCATATCAAACTCAAAACGACATTATTATACCGCAAGCGTTTATGCATGGCAGAAATAGCCAACCTGAGTCAACATTTGCCCAAAGATTATCGCAAAGCAAAACACTGTAAAAGTGGAGAACACAATAGCAAACTGAACATTGTGCAGCAGCCTTCTGTTAGCAAACCACCAACCTTAGGATTAATTCAGGGCATTGAACAATCACCAACTTGGCTACCATCTCAAGCCTTTTTAAACACTTACTAGCCTACAATGAAGCACTCTGGGAAGTCCTACTTCGTTCTTACCACAAGTCCTGCATGAATACATACCATTGATGAGTTTGTTGGTTTGCTTCATACCACTTAATTTTTGTAATGACGTCGTTCATGCTCACTATGTGATCATAGCGAACACAACCCCAGATTAAATATTGTCATAGATGTAGAGTGGTTCATAAAGTAGTCAAGAGGCGTGAATCGATCTTTGGGTGCTGAAAAACTAACATAGAGAATCCATCCAAGCGTTGGATCCAAATGAACCCACAAATTCCAGCTGCTCCAAATGAGCAATCAGATATTGCCTTGGAAGAACCATGGGAGTAGGTGAGCAAAGACTTCACATTTTTTTCCACACATTTATATGAGCTAGTGGCTTTCAGGACAGCTGCACGGCAGATCGTTGCTACGTGTTTGGCTTGTTGCGTTGGACCCTGGTGCATGTCGATATCAACTTTGATATTTGGTTCTTGTGTCTGTTACACCATGCGTGATGGACATTTGGACCTCTATGAGAACGATCGGTCCTCGTATGGTTGGACAAGTCACAAGTCCCACTTGCATGTTTTCGCGACGGCTCTACGTGGCCTTCAAGAAGTACTTAGTATTAAGGGCATCAGATAAAAATGGTGTATTTTCTTATATATAGTAATTATGATAATCAATGTTTAGAAAAATAATGGTCAAAAGGCATGATATTTTGGCAGCTGTACCCAAAATGACAAGTAAAACACAAGAAACGACTGGCTAACCTTTTTTAAAAAATTTCTTCTACTTATTTTAGAAACATATATACAGCATATAACTAGTGCGGTGCAATTGGTCATTGTAGCACCCACTGCCAAACTGGTGAGGCTCGGCTAACTAGACTAGCTTGTCACCTTCACCACAAGCAAGCTGAAAGTTGGAGAACGATTGAACGAACAGAATCTTGTGTGGTTACTTGTTGCCTTGCCGCCAATGCAAATGGCACGCAGAATAATACCCAATTAGAAACATATTTTAATTTAAGTACTACTCCGTTCGTTCTAAATTGTAACCTTCATGCGACAGACGTCAGGTTAGAATTCATAGATTTGTAAGCCCTCCACTTGAACAGAAGGCATCAAAATTAAAAACCATACTTTGATAACACGAGTCTTGACGTCACTGAGAGCCCATAGGCAAGCTTGTTGGATGCGCTAATCTCTGGCGGCGCTGGACCCCGGCGCGCTCGTACTCTATTCCAAACTTTGATTCCTTGTTTGTCCGAACGCCCGATGCTGGCATCATATCCATGCGATTATTATCCGTGGCTGAATACGGCAGCCAACCCCGTCGCCTTCCGCGCACGCAATCCCGAAAGCGAAGCCCAAGAAAAGAATTCACAACCCCTAGGATTGATTGAGCTTGAGCAGGTTGTATCCGAGTGTTCGCACTGCAGACCGGCACTAGGGTATATTGGAATCTGGTTTTAGGTTTCCGGATTCGGATTATCAAATCCCTGGGCTCAACTGAACACACGTCATCAGACTAATCGTATGGTGGCTGTAGCTAGACGTGTACCTGCTGGAGGTTACAGACCAATAACAGGCAACAGCCAGTTGCATTTTTTTTTTCCGAATCACACAGTACAATGCTCACGTACACGTACGTACACTCGCTCCTACGAACACACACGCAATCCACCCTTATGAACACCTACACAAGACTATGAACAGCCAGTTGCGTTTGGACTTTAGAGGTACCTTCTTTGCAGAGGGTGTGATGGAAATGGAAGCCGGAACTACTGACAGCAGCATGCCGTAGACTGATAGACAGTTTGCAGGCAGACTCTTTTCTGAATTATTCCCAGTTCCGGCGCTAGGAGAATGTGTGGTCAGTGGAGCATGTGGCAGGAACAAGTCCTTGTCTCAACTCTCAAGACTTTGCTCCTAAAGGTCGTCGAGGACTCCTTTTGGGCTGAACAATCAGGCAGTAGTCTCCAGCCCAGCATGTGCCAACTTCTGTAATTCTATTCATGCCGTCAATGCCCGTGGTAAAATATAGTGTCAGGCTGTCAGCATATATACATCGACGTATCCCGATCAGCGCTGGGTTCGATTTTTTTGCAAAATAGTTTATCTTTAAGATCAGAGAGAGACAGAGACCAGCCCGAAATGGCCGCTGTCCCGTTGGCGGGAACTGGCCGGGTTCTAGCACAAATGCACAATAGCGAACCTGGATCTCAGCTGTAGCATCAATAGCAAGCTTACAATCACTACACCCTTTCTGACATATCCGTCCTTAATGCCGACATTTCATGAACAATAAGCCGTGACCACGCAGCACTCAGGGAAAAAAGAAAAGCGAAGCAGACCACCGAGACTGAACCTGAAACCGACGGCACAACAAAGTTCCAAGGGCACCAGCAGCAGGTATCTACCTGCTGCGCCATTTGGTGCGCCACACAGGCACACACACCGGAACCATGAAATGAACGCAAAAACCTTTCCCTGCACCAATCGCCAACCAGACCAGATCAAATTAAATTGTCAGGATCACTGGGAAGGCGGTCGCTCTCTGCACCGGTCGATCTTCCGCCTTTGTTAGGTGATGATCCTGGGACTGGGATAGAGAGCGAGAGGTTTGAGCATCAGCGACCAGCAATAATGCAAGTTCTTGTTGTGTGCACTTTGTTGTGCCAGCGTTAGTGTATCTTGGAGCCATGCGTCTGGTCAGATACTCGGGTCGCCGTTGTTTCCGCGGCACTCAAAGGCGGCCGGGCGGCAACGACGCTGAAGCTGACCGTGCAGCCGCCGCCCTAGACTAGCGCGGGAGCCGGGACCCAATAATGCCTGCCTTGTAATAAACCACCTGCAGATCGTCTGAAACCATAGTTTGAGCTAGAATAACTGGATGCACCTAGATGTTAGCTCACAGCCTCAGAGTTTGTAGACAGGTTCACAGCTCACAGGACGACGTCAGTATTCTGGGGCACCTGAATTCCTGAGAGTTTGTTCACGTCAGGCAGAGTAGTCACAGGACCTGACAAAAGTGGCAGATTATTCGGTTGCAAAAAAGGGCCAGCAGATGAGGTGAACCATTGAAGAGTAAAGGATCAAGAGTCTTTTTAGTGATGCGGATCATGGATGTGACCGCAAGTGGAAGTTGCTAGTAAACCATATGATTTGAGTTGATTCCTTTCTTGCGTTTTATATTTCCAATGTGGAAAGGAAGAATTCCATCTCTTGTTGCTGTAGTAGTTGTTGGGGCGCCGTCAGGCTAGCGAGCTAGCATCCGGCCAAGAAATGGAGTTGCTGCTCACGCTAACGGATTGCTGGTAGCATCTTTGCTTAGGATGCAATGCAAATCGATCTCAAGGTGACTTCAGCAGAGCAAGTGCCTTCTGAATTCTATTAATTTAGCTTACCGTATTTTTCTTTTCTTTCAAAAAGATTCTTTCGTTGCTAATATCCATGAAAAAGATGATCTGACGATGCGATCAAGCATTTGGATTATGCGCTTGCTTTATTATATTATATATATGATTAAACAAAAAAGTCAGCCATGAAAGATTGTGAAGCTGGCAACCTTCATATTCATCTGTAAAACTTTATTTGTAATTTGACGCATGACATCGACTTTATTTCTAACCGATTGAAGTAAAAATTACATGATCGATCATGCTGCAAATTGATCCTGCCGAAGAAGCACAAGCATTTGAGCTTGCAGAGTAAACGGACAAGACGCCATATCTCAATGCCCTGTGCCACCAACTACATGCCATAAACCAAAGTACAGCCAAGGCGCAAGTTGACATGGAACAACTCTCTGAGATCGCTCTCACAAGGGAAACAGAAAAAAAAAAGGAGAGAAAAAGACTTCCTCTCTCGGCCAAATTTTAGTCCCCATGAGAACCTTCGCTTCGTCCAAATATAAAAGTCAACAACATGATGCGAGAGCAGCCCCAATCATTTATTTCGTCCTTTTTTAATGTGTAAGTGAGAGAAATTGCTCACGAGTCTCTTGGTCCGTATAAGTTTGCTCGAAAATGTGGATTTTATTTACTTATTTATTTATTTTACCAAAAAGGACTTATCTCTGATGTTAACCTCAATCATAAAGACCTACTCCAATTTCTTGTACTCCCTCCGTTCCAAATTATAGATCGTTTTGATTTTTCTAGGTGTATAGATATTTATATGCATCTAGACATACATTATATGTAGATGCATACAAACATCTATAAATCTAAAAAATCTAAAACGAATTACAATTTGCAACGGAAGGAGTACATACGCATGTTCAATTCCTATCCAAATATCTACGCCTATAACATAGTACTCACTCCAAAATACCCGCAAGTGCGAAACAACACGGAGAAAGAAGACATTTTTATAACTAGCTTTTGGAACCAAAAGGCAAGGGCCACTTCGTGTTAAATATGTAATCTACTCTCCAAATTGGATTGGGGTTTGCAAGTTATTTTCCTTGTAATACCTCGATGTGACATGATCGCAAAAGAGGCTCGTCTCTCTTTTTTTTTGAGAAAGCGCTTAAAATGGACCTCTGGTTGGAAAATTGATTATTGATTTGTAAATGATGCATGGTAGCAAAATGAATTAGAGGAAGTTTATTACCGTACGAGATGAAAATGGTGTTTTATGGTACGGACAAATTTACCTTTTCGAAATTTGTCTCTCAAATGTTTTTTGAAAGTTAGCACGAGCTTTTTTTTTTCGAGAATACGCAGGGGAGATGTGTATCTTTGTATTAAGAAGAAGAGAATAGTTCAAATTACAATGCGAGCATCCCGAGCACATGCACATGGTTCGGTTTTCTTAGGTATTACATTTCGGAAACAAACAACCGAAGGGTTGTGGCCTTAACACGTTACTGACGTTGAGCTTCCACTGGTGCCGACCAACCTATGATGGAGAGCTGCTTAGTGCCTGCGCAAGATCAGAGCAGCACCTCCTCCAAAATACTTTGCACCAGCTGTGCCGGTTGCTTGGATGTGCCTCTGACGAACACCCGATCATTCCGTTCCTTCCATAATTCTCAAGAGGTTAGCATAAAGGTGGAGTCCAAATCTTTTCTCAGCTGAGCATTCGTTGCCTCTCGTTTGTGGATCCACCGGTCCATGATTCCCAAGAGGTTAGCACGAGCCTTTTAGGCTCGAATATTTCAGGCGACCTATATATCGTCCATTATTCTCACCGTGAATAACATGTGGGTTCACTAGGATCAATAATAGCGCGGTGGATCAGGGTGGCACATCTTTTACCACTCATCGCTATAAAAATGGATATCCAGCTAGCCCACGAGTGGATTACCACCGGCAAGAACACGTAGGCCACCGTATCCCCGGCGTGGCCAGCCATGATCATGCGAGTCACAGCTTGCTTACAAGCGGCCACGAAGAGCAAGCGACAAAGACAAGCAGCACCACCACCATGCCGTGCTTGCGCCGCGCGCGCGTACGAGGAGCCAACACCTTTCGGCTCCCAGCAACCGTGCGCGCCACCCGCCACCCGCAGTGCGGGCACGCAGCCATCGTCGGGGCTCGGTCGCTCGGGAGAAAAAAAAGAAAAGAAAAGAAGTCCGAGATACTCACAAAGGGAATTATGAAGAGGGGGAGAGAAAAAGACTTTTTTTCCTCTCTAACAAAAATTTAGTTCCATTGAGAACCTTCGCTTTTCCGAAAAATAATAGTCAAACATGATGGAACGAAGCAGCCTCAATCATTTGCTTTGCTCTTTGTTGTATGAGTGTGCTCACGAGTTTCTCGGTTCATTCAAGTCTGCTCAGCAGTTTCTCAGAGAGAAAAAAAGGAAGTTGCATAAATAGGACTTCTCTGATGTTAACGGCCATTATAAAGACATGTCCCAGTCGTTTACGCACAAACTATAGGGAAAACACATAAAAAGATTTCTTCTCCCACATAAAGATGTCCCTTCTTGTCCAATATTTCTACGGCAAAAACATGTTCCATGGGGCAAAAAAAAAACTACAATCTAACCTCTCATCTCCACAGGACCTTCAAGAAGTGTGTGAAATCCTTATTTGAAAAAAAGAAGTGTGTGAAACAAAGCAGAGACAGAATGCGTATTTTAGTAACAAGCTTTTGGGAACCAAAGGCTAGGCCACTCTCTGTGTTAACTATATCAACTCTCCTCTTTGAATTGGATTGGATTGGATTCTGCACCTTTTCCCCCTTTAATTTAATACCACGATGCAACATGGGCACGAAAGAGGTTAAAGAATCCGTCGTCTTCTTTTGAGAAAAGAGCTAAACCAGAATAGATATTTGTAATAGGAAATTGATCATTTATTTATCATGAAGGCATAACTATGAGGAATGGTAGCCACTGCCTCTAGAGCAAGTGTACAAAGCTTGAACACCATATATATAGGAGCTGAAACCAGTGTTTTACTGTAGAGATAAACTTAACTTTTTGAAATTTCTCACTCTTTTCAAAAACAAATACCACATGAAATTTTCATTTCAGACTCGAAAAGGCGGCACCAGCCCAACCTCCAAGATACCAATTTCCATCTTGTAAGGTGAACGCATGATTCGACCTCCATTTCAGGCAACCTCGCACATCTTCCACAGCAGCTTAATTATCACCGCGAAAATGACCCTGCACTAATCCTAGCTAGTTCGCTGTACCCCACCACACGCCACCGTACCGTATCCCCGTCGTGGCCACCCTAAGATCGCCGTACCAGCTGCGGCGTGCTTACAAGCGGCCACGAAGATGCAACGAGCCGACGACAAAGACAGGCAACGCGATCGTGCTGCGCATACGAGGAGAGGACGATCGATTGAGCAGCGAGGGCGCCAGCCAAACAACCTTTAGGCAAACCGCGACCGAATCACTTACGTAAATCCCCGTCCTGCCCCTGCCACTAGCTCCAAGCCTCCAACCACGCGGCCGCGCGAGTCAAACCGCCGCTCGTCGTCGGGGCTCGGGGGCACGACCGGGCCAGGTGATGCACCAAACCCTGGCCGCGAAAGAAACCAGGCAGGAACCGTCGCCTCCCTCGCAGCTGCCTTGCCTTTTTCTTCCGCGACCATGTCGCCAGCCACCAACCGGCCTGGCCGCCGTAAACCACAGCGCCACGGACTGCTTCGTCCGAATTGAGTGTCATTTTGATTTCGCGCTGCGTGCATGCATTCTCATTTCTGTTCCTATGGGGTGTCCGAATGTTCCTGGCTTTGATTGGATTCAGAGGTTACACTTACATCAACGGCGTGTGTATGAGGATTGCATGTTTCATTATCATCTTCACTACTAGAAAATTCGGTATTAGTACCAGTTCGTAGGGTGCATATCTCCTAAAAATGCATCCAGGATTAATCCGTCGAGATAAGGGGGGTCTTTTATCACGGGTCCCAAAACCGGGATATAAGACCCGGTCACCACGCCAGGGGTTGCCTCCCGCCCCTTTTATCCTGGTTGGTATTGCAAAAATAAAAAATATCGGGAGGTCCCCCAAAAGTCACGCGATTTTTCATGCAAAGTATGTATGTGCGCGGTCCGTGGGATTCGAACCCATGATCTCAAGCCTCACGTGTAGCTTTCTTACCATCCCACCTACACACCACATCTATCTATATAGGGGATGCTATCCTTTTGTATTAACTCATGGAGGACCCTTTAATCCCGGTTGGTAATACCAACCGGGATAAAAAGGTTCGAGGGATTTAGTCCTTTCCCAGCCACACATAGGGAACCCTTTTTATCTCGGTTGGAAACACCAACCGGGATAAAAAGGGTCTGAGGGCTTTATTCTTTTTTCAGCCACTCGTGGGGGACCCTTTTATCCTGATTGGAAACACCAATCGGGACTAAAGGATCCCCTTTTATCCCGATTGCTTTAGTCCCAGGTGGTAATACTAACCGGGACTAAAGGGTGACCTTCTACTCCCGATTGATCTTACCAACTGGGACTAAAAGGTCCCCCACGTGTGCCTAAATTTTTCAACCGGGACTAAAGGATCCCCACGGGTGGCTGATTTTTTAATCGGGACTAAAGGGTTTTAGTCCCGATTGTAAATACCAACTGGGAGTAAATTGTAACGTACCCCTTTTTTCCCGGACCGAAAGTAAACCGAGACTAAAAAGAGTAGTATCTAAAATCAGTTCCCTAAATCAGTTCTCTAGTGGTGCTTCCTAGCCGCGCAACCTTAAGCTACCCGTTCCAAGCCGTTGTTGGTATCATAGTTTTGGATTCACCATCAGCAGTTTATGAATTTCTCTGCCATCCGGCTAACTCTGCAATCTCGAGCTACGAAATCTATGCCCGTTGCAGTAGCGCACGTGTCCTCCCACACCAATCCTTGTCTCGACTTATGTTTGCATATGGGTTGCTTGGTTCTCCATGTTCACGCAGCAGGACATAGACATGCATTTGGTTGGAGGAAGTTATATTAGCAATTCTTGTTGGTGCTTCTGTGTAGTAAAAAAAAAATCTCACTGTTTTGATCCTGCATTCATTTTTCCCCTTCTGCTAAATTGAATGCTGCATGTATTCTTTTTCTGGTCCGCAAGCCAAGCCAAGAAGTTACATTTGCTCTCCACTTTCGCACTCGAATGACCTGGACCTGGAACTGGAAGTGACAGAATATTCCAGAAATTTGGATGTCACAGAAAGATTTTGCAGATATTGACCATTCACTGTACGTCCACCTGGCACAATTGAAACAAATGCATTGGTAGGATGATACGCATAAGTAGATGATTTTTTTTGTTGCTGGCGAACTGAGATATTCCTCTCCCTTTTGATCAAGGTTTCATTTTGCATTTCTGTGGAGCCTGATCTATTACTTCTCTTGCAATTGTGGTAAATGCAAGGCCGTTTGAACTTCTTTATCATGTGACCATTTGGATTCCTACAAGGACAGATGCCTGACACAGATAATTGGGTATCTGTCCATGAACTAATTTTTCATTCTTTTGCGTATTATAGAGATGCACAAATTAACAGTGCTTATTCTTTCAGTATTAGGTTACTTGCCACTGAGGTAATGAGTTCGAGTTCATTTAGGGTTTGCAATTCGTTTTTCAATTTTTTTTTCAGTCCCCTTCAAAATCAACAAAATTCGTAAAATTTAGATTGCTGGTAAAGAAATTACCAAAATTTGGAAATTTAAATATTTATAAACATTATCAAATGTTGTACACAATTTGTATTCGCAACCTTTTTCTATAGATCGATGGTTTGCTGGATTTGAGCCGATCCAGAGGGTCACGTGCTATTTTTTTTTAAATGCCCGCCAAGGTGAGGAGCCCATTGGTCAGTGTAAGGAATTTTCAACGAAATTCGTGAAATTTGGATTGTTGGTAAAAAATTTGCCAAGATATAGAAACTTTAAATATTTATAAACATTATCAAATGCTGTACACAATTTGTATTCACAACTTTTCTATAGCTTGATGGTTGGCTGGATTTGAGCCGATCCAGAGGGTCACGTGCTATTTTTTTTTAATCCCCGGGAAGGTGTGGAGCCCCATTTGTTAGTGTAAGAAATTTGTGTAAAAATAGGGTCTGCAGCGAGAATTGAATTGAACCTACAACGCGTTAATATGAGCAACAAGAGCTCAACCAGAGCACTATCAATCGATACATGCCTATTGTAGCTTATAGGAGGTATATATAGATGCTAGAAGTTTTCAAATTTTACAAATTTTTCAGCCGAAATTGATTTTTTCGTTCACCGGCAACAAAGAGCAAAATTTGTAAAATTTTAATGAAAATTCACAACAATTTGGACTAGTTCGTTATTTTAAAATTTGCCAATCCAATCTTACTGAGATGCTGATAAAGATAGGGTTACGGATGTGCATGCTTGTAGTGAGTGTTGTTGCGTATCCTCAGTTTCACAAAAGATCATGGACCGTGTGCTACTGTGTCACCGTTATTGTAACAACCGACGTGCCTTGATGATGGCTTTCTCACCTCGGGACTCAAGATGGGCTCAATCAGGGCAGCAACAACTCACCAAGAAAGAATTCCAGCGAACAACAAGCGCTAGCAGTAGATCCGTCTAGACCACGTCACGACCAACACGGCTAAAACACTATTTTTTTCCTCCTACGTACCGTAGCAATTTATTTATTAGCAAGCAAAACAAAATCAAATGCGAGACCGAATTTTTACGTACAAAATCCTTGTGGCAAAAAAAAAATCACAGCATCAATGGGCAACCTTATAAAATAGGGGAATGATTATTTATCTGTTTTCCCATGCCACTTACAGAAATACATATTGATGGATAAAATAAAACTGATCCCATTCAACTAAAGAAACAAATCCGTTATAATATAACCCAAACTGCGGGCCCTTTACGCATCATCGAAGGAATCACTTTATAATTCAGATCATTTTCAATGAGGTTGTATCTGAATGTTCCCACTGCAGCAGGTATATTGGAATCTGGTTTTGGTTTCCGGATTTGCATTAACAAATCACTGGATTGACCTGAAGTCCTGAACTGAACCGAACTCAGCACACGACATCAGACATTCAGACTTGTATGGTGGCGGTACCTGCCGGAGGTTACTGACCGTCCCGGACGAACAGACAACTAACAACTGTGTGGAAACTACTACGAGCCCGTTCGCTTCGGCTTATAAGTCGGCTGAAAAGTTGAAACGACTGATTTGTTGTGAGAGGAAAACACTGTTTGATAGCTGATAAGCCGGCTGAATAAGCTGAAGCGCCGTACCTCCTCTGCTGAAGGAAATGAAATGCATGATAGAAGCTGAAACATCGATATCTTTTTTTTCTGATTGCCAAACCATGCCGTAATACCTGCACGTTGATTCTCTCTAGATCTCAGCTGCTGTGCTAGGATATGTGGACCGTCAGAGAAGCATGTGCCTGCAGGAACAAGTCCTTGTCTGAAAGCTTTGCTCCTGGAGAGCAGAGACTGTGTACCACTCTGCAAAATCAGACAATAATCCCATATGTGCCAACATCTGCATTTTTTTTCTTGTTCAGATGTCAGCAAATGGCATTTAATTGCAGCATACATAATATTTTATAACAACACACATCGACATTTCCGAATTAACATTGGGTTCAAAATTATGGAGGAAAATGACTTATATTTTCAATCAGAGAGAGAGTGCACATATCCGGGACCGCCCGGAAATTGACAGCGTCCTATTGCACTGACGGGAATTGGCCCGCCAATCCTCTCACAATAAACCTGATTCATAAACTTTTTTTTTTTTGAACGAACACCTGATTCATAAACTGACCCATCACTAGCCAGCCTACAAGCAGATGATAATGTTCTTTCAGACATAATAACCATCCTTAGCGCCGACAATTCATGAACCAGAAGCCGTGATTACGCGCCACTCGGAGGAAAAGAAAAAGGAGACACTGAGACTGAAACTGACCGGGCAACAAAAATCCAAACCAGCAAGCAGGTACCTAAACCCTCCGGTGCCAATGCGCCACAGACACCCTAACTGTGAAACGAGATCAACGCAAAACCTTTCCCAAATCCCAAGCACCAACGAATTCAGATCAATTCGTCAGGATCGCGGTCGCTCTCGACGCCGATCGATCTTTCTCCTTTTGTTAGGTGATCCTCGGGGAGGTTTGGGCACCGGCAATCAGCAATAATGCAAGCCTGATCTGTACTTTGTGCGAGTTGCTCTTGCGCGTGCTGTCGTTCGCGCCAGCAATGTGTTGCAGCCTTGCGTCCGGTGGTCAGATACTCGGGCCGCGCGGTTGATTCCGCAGCACTCAAAGGCGGGCGTTCGGGCGGGCGCAACGACGCTGAGATTGACCGCGCAGCCGCCGCGTGGACGAAGGCGAGCCAAATAATGAGCGGTTGCCATGGACCATCTGATGAAAATGCCTTCCTGCCTCGTACAACAATATCTTCCTCTGGTGCTTGTAACCCACGAAGACTGCAAGATCGCGTTGACACGGCGTGCGATGTGCGCTATAGTGTGACTGTCTGGGGGCACCTGAATGTTGCTGCTACTACTACTAGCAGAGCTTCACAATATGCACGCAGGAAGAACATGAATTTTTCACATATGCTTGTGACCCCATAATCTATCATCAATGTTATCCTAAACGCTAAACGGTAAACAACCAGTCATCCTTTATTTAGTGTTTAGACCATTTAAATGGTGTTTAAATGGGATTAAACAACCTAAACGGTTTTGTATAATAACACTAAAATATACATATTTATGTATATAAAAGTCAAATATACTAGAAAGTCTACATATTTACAAATGTAAAATGTAAGTATTCTACTGAATAATTTTTTTGGAAGAAATCTAAATCCCACAACACTTCATATGCTTACGATGCTAATTAGTTTATTGTTGATTGCGGTAGTTGTAATCCTCCTATTGACTAAATTATAAATTAAATGGTCATTTAGCTCATCTAATCATGTTTAACTCGATTCTGTTTAGACGGTTTAAATGATTTTTAACGGTTTAAACAGTCCAACCATTTAATTCACTGTTTAGGTCTAAACAACACGGGAGGTCTCTGTTTAGTGTTTAAACGCTGTTTAAACAGACTAAACGGCCGTTTAGGCGAACAGAGTCTATCATAGCCATCCATTTTCAAATCAGTGGTTGGGATGGGTGAGAGAATCATGTGTATGTGAGGAAATCATGGATAGTAAGAAAATCAATGGTTGGATGACCCACCATGTGAGCGAGATAAACGGTTTAGATAGATCATGTGGTCGCATGTACACGTGGAAATACATTTCCTCTGGATGCCTGGGAGTGTCAGGTACCGACAAAAAGTGGCAGATTATCCAGTTGCATCGCATATAGAAAGGCCAGCATCAGCAGGGTGATTGAGAGTCGTTGGTGATGCATATCATGGGCGAGATTCGTAAATGGAAATTACTAGTAACTCAAATATTTGTAGTTTGTTTAATTTGTTTTTTTTCAACTGCAGGGGACTGAAAGTATATAAGAAATTACCTCTTGCTGCTGTAGTAGTTGTTAGGGCGCCGTCAAGCTACCTAGCTAGCATCCAAGAAAATAGAGTGGCTGCTGCTCACGCTAATGGATTGGTGGTAGCATCTTTGCTTAATCTGCAAATCATCCCCAGGTGACGCCAGCAATCAGGCAAGTGCCTTTCCCAAGTCTCAACTGCATTAGTTTAGCTTCACACATTACTTGCGCTAACTTTTTTTTTTCTCACTAATTGTTTTTTGGTGAAATGTTTGTTTTGTTACTAATATCCACGGGAAAGACGAGAGCTGACAACGCAACCAGCCAACCATTTGGATTATGCGCTCGCTTTGCATGATTTGACAAGAAAGATTTGCGAAGCTGGAAACCTTGATTTCTAAAAAGATGATTGTAAATTTGGCACATGACATTGACTTTCTACCAACAAAGAGGTGAAAAACCAAATGATCCACGCTGCAACTCGTCCTTTGTTTGCCCACAAACTAGATGCTACGAAATTGGAGCTAGCAAATTACAATGCTCTGATACAGGAAACGCCATTATCGACTAGAGCCCTGTGCCACCAACTACATGCCAATGCCATAGCCGAAGTGCAGCCGAGGCGGAAGCTGACACGAGGCAGCCAGCACAACCTTTCGGGTTTCGGCTATGGCTACCTCTGTCTCGCGCGGTCCGGGTCCGGGGGAAGGGGAACCCAACCGCGCGCGGAAATCCCCGTTCTACCCCTCGACCACCCCGCAGGCAGCCGCGCGAAGTCAAACCGGGCGCGCCACCCGCCAGCGGCAGCCGCAGCCGGCGTCGGGACTCGGGGGGCGGGCCAGTAATATACCAAACCCAGGCCGCGAAACAAACCATCGCCTCCCTCCCTCTCCCTCGCACTCGCAGTAGCGTTGCCTTCTCTCTCGCGACCGGTTCGCCAGCCAAGCCAGCCTGCTCCTCCGTCCGCCTCCTCTCCAGCCGCAGCGACATGACCGGCGCTCCGTCGCCGCCGTCGGGGCGACCGGTGCAGGAGGATGGGGATGGGGATCGGCAGCGGAGTTCGCAGCGCCCCTTCGGCGCTGTCCTGATCACGGTCCCGGACGGCCCGGGCTCGGCCTTGCCTGCTTCATCCGGGAACGGCCTGCGGGCCGCGCTCTTGGACCACGCCGGCGCCGTCGGCTCAGACGAGGAGCGGCCACGGCCGCGGGGGCAGTCGTTCACGCTGTGGCGCGCGACGGTGGCGGTGCTGGCGCTCGCGGCGCTGGCCGCGGCGGGGTACGTCTGCCTGTACACGGACGGGGACGCCGCCGGCGCGGCGTGGCGGCTCCTGGGGGCGAGCGAGGAGGAGGAGGAGGGAGAGGACCGGGGAGGACGCAAGTCCTTCCTGCTGCCGCTGTACCCGAAGCCGCACCGCGGCGGCGGGGAGGCCAGGAAGCGGGCCAGCGGCGGCGCGGCGGAGAATCTGACGGCCGCGGCGTTCCCGTCCACCGGCAATGTGTTCTCGACCGGGTGCGTACAGCTGCTGCGACTATTTCTTCGGTTCCGTAATTTTGTCTATCGGCTTGCTCCATTTGCGATCCTGTTCTCGAACGACTTCTTGGGATTTCGGGGAGCGAAATAGTTGGTTCCTTTTGCTGGTTTTGTGGGGGGATCAGGTTTGTGTTCTCCTTTTTTTCTGCGACGTCTCGCTTGAATGCGGCGTTGTTTGCATCGGTTTTTGGGTTTATCGTTTTTGATGATTTTTCGGTGGTTTTGAGTTTGCCAGTTCATCGCCTCCAATTGCGCGCGTTTCTGTACAATTTCTGACTTTGGAGTCCGCTGCCTCGTAACTGCGCACATTTGTGTACAATTTTTGACGATTTTTTGTTCATTTTCATGTCTGTTTTTTTTTTCATTTCAGTTTGGCATGTTTTTGTGGGGATCCACCAGTTGATTTTTAGAAGAACAAGTAATAGCACTGCTGTTTGTATTCGGGGAGTAGTTGCTACTATGATTTGTTTACTACTAGTTGCAGAGTTTGTACTCTAGCCGTGTCGGACAGAATTGGAAGTTTGACCATCATACAAAATTGCAGCTCTTTCAATCATTTGGGAGTAGTAGGGTCTAGTTTCTCAAAGTTGTCTATATTTAGATATACAATTGTGTTTAGCTTTTTAGGTTAACAATTAAATATGAATAAATTAGGGGGAGGGAGAGACATACGTGATGACCTTGATGAAGTCAAAACTTTTGCCAGCGATTGAACATAACCATTTGATGATTCAGATCCCCTTTCTTGTTTACATGTCAAATCATCAATATGTCATTTTCACTACGCTGTTAATATGCCACCGATTTCCTTCCTGAATTTTCTGCCCTTACCCTGCAGGCTATACTACACGACTGTGTCAATTGGCAATCCTCCAAGGGGTTATTTTGTTGATGTTGATACTGGCAGCGACATAACATGGATCCAGTGCGACACGCCATCCAGAAGCTGTGCAAAGGTACACACCATGTCAGCTACATGCTTCGTTTTGCAATGTTTTATTGTTGCATGATGAGCCTAATTGGTAACATCCATGTGGCCCTAGTGGTTGAGGACTTGAGGTCAAGGGTTCAAGGTCCCCATTCTCCTTCAAATCAAAATTAGATAGTTCCTCCTGTGTTTCTCTTTTTTCTAGCAAAATGGTCTCAAGTTCATTAATTACTGTAATTAACATTCAATGCTGTTGCAGGGAGCTCATTCTCCATATAGGCCCGCACAAGCCAACATAGTTCCTGCCAGTGATCCACTTTGTGAACGAGTTCAACGCGACCCAAATCAGTGCAACTACGATATCAACTATGCTGACAGAAGCTCCTCTATGGGCGTTTATGTGAGGGATAATATGCAACTCATCAGTGAAGACGGTGAAAGGGAAAATCTAGACATCGTGTTTGGGTATGAGTCAACCTTCCAAAAGATAATATCATGATTCATGACATGTATAGTGATGATTTCTGCTAGCACACTGACTTCCATTTGTGTATTCATATGCAGGTGTGGATATGATCAGAGAGGAAACATTTTGGACACACTAGAAAATACTGATGGAGTGCTAGGCCTGGGCAGCCGGGAAATAAGCCTTCCTACACAGCTAGCCAGCCGAGGGATTATTTCCAATGTTTTCGGTCACTGTATGACGACAGATCCCAGTAGTGGTGGTTATTTGTTTCTTGGTGATGATTACATTCCTAGATGGGGAATGACATGGGTTCCTGTCCGAAATGGTCCAGCAGAGTAAGTTCCATCTGTTCTATGGAGAACTAATTCCGTGTGCATGTGGCTATCATTCTTCCCTTGGATGTCATGCATCATATTTAGTCAATGCGATATTCTGTGTTTGCAGCATATCTTCAAAAATCTTACCAATTCTTGTCACTCTCATGGAACAACCACAAAGGGAAAATATTGCCTAACTGCTCTGCTGTATTGCTTTACTCTCTCCAATATTACTGTGAACCAAAATAGCACATGTATACACCATTATATAAATTTCACATCACGAAAGTTAGATGGATATATAACTGAAACTCTTTTCCATTTTTGTGAGTTTCAGTAATGTACGCAGAGCCCAACTCCAGCAAGTAAACCACGGGGATCAGCAGCTCAATGTGCAGGGGAAGTTGACTCAAGTGATCTTTGACAGTGGGTCCACACATACATATTTCCCACACGAAGTGTATTTAAACCTGATTGCTGCGGTGAGTGTGAATCCATGGAATCACGGAACAGGTCAATTCTGTGTTCCTTACGTTTTCTTGAAATTTAACAGCTGAATGGTGCATCTCCGAGATTTGTACACGATGACTCAGATAAAACGCTGCCTTTCTGTATGAAAGCTGATTTTTCAGTGAGGTAACATGATGAAAATATATTAATAGATTTTTTTTTGCTAAATTGTCAGCTAGGACATTAAATCGACAAGCATATTATTCCAGATAAATAAACCTCTGTTCTTTTCTTGGATTTTTTATGTATGTTTTCTTCAGGTCTGTGGATGATGTGAAACATTTTTTCAAGCCCTTGAGTCTGCAATTCAAGAAACAATTTTTCTTCTCCAGAACTTTCAACATTCGTCCTGAAGATTACTTGATCGTCAGTGTAGGTTCCTATCCTATGGTTCTTATGCAATGTCACTCTGTCAGGCATCTGATTAAAGCTGAATACCCCATTTCCTCTTTGAAGTACATCATCATGTTTTCCCTGGGATTCATTTCAGGATAAGGGCAATGTCTGCCTGGGGGTGCTCGATGGGACAGCGATCGGTTATGATTCAGTTATAATAGTTGGAGGTATTCAGTGTTCATTTTCTTGTTAAATTTCCACTGCCCAATTCATTCCTTCTAAATTTATCCTTCCCTCCTATTTCTTGCAGATGTTTCTCTTCGTGGAAAGTTGATTGCCTATGACAATGATGAGAATCAGCTAGGATGGATTGATTCAGACTGCACCGACCCAAGCGAACAAAGCAGAATTCCTTTCTTCCTGAGGAAAGTATTGCACAACCAACTTTTGTAAACATTACACACATACTACCTGAGATCGTCTGACCGCGCCTGTTCTTATGGACGTGCAATTCTGCGTCCAAATTCTGATGTAATCGTGTGAAGGAATGTAATTACTAGATAGGGAAAATGATTATGAGATAGGGAGAAAGAGAAAGGAAAGGTAGATAAAGCATAGCTAGCATCATGTACTTCATATTTTTGCTCGGTCTGTATATAGTCGAAAGAAGCAGAAGCCTGTATTCTATGTATGTTGTAAGGTATATCTCACTCACGTTGTGTAAGACTAAAGTGGTGAAGCATATCAAGGAATAATCGACAGCAGTTTAGACATTTCTGACCGCTTTCAGTTTCATCAGCAGATTTTTGTTGATGGAATACTGTGACAAGAATTTTAATTCGCAAGTCTCTTCATACAATTTTCATCAATATACGTTTAAGGGCAATCACAACTTTGCACAAAGTAAAAGAAATCAAAGCAACATGAAAGATCAAAATTTCTAGCAAAAACAAAGCATGATCACAACTTAGGAGCAAAGTACTCCGAGAACAAGAAAAAAAAACAGAATTCACAAAACATACTTGAAACAAAAGCTTCACGTAAGATATACATACGTGCAATCAGCCAGGTTTAATATTATTTACAGGGCGCTAAAAACACAATACAGCGGATGCATAGATCAGCAATTACAAGTTTTAGTGTACATTCCGTACCCCAAAATTCTTTTAAAAACAAAATTGGATGCCAAAAAAGGATTGCAAGGCCATCTGAAACCTTGCAGTGTCATCATCAGTGTCAAATCTAGAATCCTACCAATTTGCGTATTTTATCGAAATACCCACCATCACTTGTGCTAACTGTAGTAGGCTCCTCCACAGGATCCTTAAAGTTAGCCTCCTGACTCAACTCTTTGAATGCGTCAACAACATTCCCTAGTCGGGCAACAAACTCAATCAGAAGTGAGGCAAATGTGGCCAAGGACAAAGCGCTTGCACTTTCGTATGTTTTGGAGTCCTCATCTTCAAGTGGCACGTTTGGATTGAATGATCTTTGAGCAGGCCAAGACAGCTTAAAACCATCCATTGTTGACGTTGAATCATATCTTCTTAGAAATGAGTTACCAAGAAAGCTCTTTGATTGATGCAATAAAGTCTGATCAACAATGGTAGTTTCCACCCCTTCATCCTTGCTTTCTTTTTCCACAGCACTGGTGCCATCATTCTTGTTTTCTCTGTTCCTGTTTCCTTTTTCCACAGTATTGGTGCCATTAAGGACTTCTTTGATTCCTTGAGCCTGCTTGCTAGCATCCCACCTTTCAGTATTCACCAGAAGGTATGACTTTTCATCAATCTTTTTTTGCAACTCTTCAGCTGCCATGTGGACCTCTAATAGAATATCTATAGAACTCAACTTGGTCATCGTCTTAACTCTGTTTCCAAGCTCGCGCAACGCTTTAGCACCTTCCTGACCCACTTTCTGAATCTCTGCAGCAAAAACCCTTCTGCTCTCTGGAGGTGCCTAAATTCAATAATATATTTGTTTAGGAAATAGATGTGGGAACCTAACAGTTTGTTGTTTACATTAAATAAACAAACCTGAATTTCCGAAAGAATGCAACCATGCAACGCCATGACTGCAAAGGAACAGTGCCTCAATGCTCCACCAACTTTGGTGAAACTCCTCCAAGGATAGTTCATTGTTTTATAAGGACCATGGGGTGGTTCCCATACAGCAAAACCAAGCTGAAAACACTCAAAAGGGCCTAATCAAAATTCACCAAATAATCTAGGTAGAACAGTTGAATGTAGAGCAAGTACAAACCAGGGTTTCCTCCTGTGCAGATGCCTCAACAGCTGCCCTGTACCCGCTATATAGAGGATCATCAGATGCTTGGTACACAAGTATTTTTGAAGGAATCCTTTCATATTCCATGCATTTCAGATATCCATCAACACAACCTAGAGCAAATGTCCAAAAAAGGGCATCATGCATACAAGAACTTGATATCATTAATTTGGCAAGAAAATTAACAAATCAGACGCATCTATAATCTATAGCCATTTGACCAATGACACCACAAATCATATTTTAACTCTGCCAGTGCATGAAATAAGGCAACATGTGAAATACTCTAAATTGTGAGCAGACTGCTGGGTGCAGGGTCATACCTTCCAAGGATTTGGCAACACCAGTGAAATTTTTTGATATCAGGTTGTGCAAATCCTCTCCTGCCCAGATTGGGTAAATACCTATATTGATTCCAAGACTGACAGCAGCACCAATGGCAATCAGTATAAATCTGCTTGTAGCTGTATCAGTGAACTTCCCAGTGTTGTACCCAGAGACCATAACATAACAGAATGTCAACAAGAACACACGGAATCCATACTCATATGGCTTCATCTTCGGATGCAGCTTTGTCAAAGTTGTGACAAAGGCTACCAATACAAATCATCAAGGGAAGTTGCATGTTAGATATATTCATAGGTCCCCTTGAGAAAAAAAAAAAGAAATGGATTGCTCTCAGATCAGAATGCCTCAGTGCTCACCAACAACAATGATGCTCGTTATAAGAATCACTTCCTCTAATTTTCCCAGGTTTTTGGACAATTCTGCAACCGCTAGAGCAAGAGCTCCTGCAGTTAGTGTCCCCAATCCACGATTAAACCCTTTGCTTAAGGTTGCACCTGCATTAACACTGATTCAAATCAATTACAGAATAGGAACACATGACTTTGCTGGTTTCCCAGCCACTGGATCCATGTTCTCTAAGTTGAAACTTTTCTGTTTACGGGTCTAAGTAACAGCATTAAGACAAAAACACAAAGAAAAAAAAGCACCTAACAGGCTAGTGACAAAAATTAAAGGTATCAAAATAGACTGGTTCCTTAACATCAAATCAAAACTCTCCCCTCATAATTAATAAGAGTTATACTTATTTAAATCCATGTACCTAAACTACCATTTCTCTATGTTTTTAACTTTCTGCACCACAGAAATGATGCTTACACCATTTGCCATTTAACAACCAATGTTACCTTTTCTTGCAAATAGAATTAATTTCTTTAGCCAATACGAGTGGCCATTATTCTCTAAGTTCTTATATTAGACCTAGACAAAAGGGTTTCCAAGTAAATTTAGTGATACCCATACTTTAATAAGCAATTATAGATAACTAGATAACGATAACGTTTCAGAGAACCGTCTGGATTAAATTTAAGGTAAGATTGTTTGAAGATGTCTCAAGAAACATCTGGCTTAAATTTTTAAGATGTGGTGGTCCATCACCAATATAAATATGGTTCTAAAGTTACACATTCCAGTGCACAGCTGCACACAGGTTAGTAATCAAATCTGCCAGCCAACAGCTAAACTATGCAAGCACCAATTTCTTAATCCATCTACCACCAGGTCTTCAGCAATTGCAAAAAGTGGCTCTATCACCGGGTCTTCAGCAATGTCAAAAAGCGGCTGGTCTTCAGCAATGTCAAAAGCTGTGGGGCACGTTCAACAGATGGGCCTAATGGAATGTGATCCTTGCTCTGCACGGAGTAACTAATTCACTTGGTCCCCTAAAAGCAGCCCCGTGTTGCACATTGCTGGGAGTAAAAACTTAACAGTTAACATCTCTAGTATCATTGCCTAAAAGAAGAAAGATCTCGTAATAACGCTTTAAGCAGCCAGGCCCGCCTGATTTTGAGTGCAATGGCAGTTACTGATCTGCATATCAGATGAACACTGGGTGGAAATGTTCATTCACCCCTAATTAACATGGCCATGGTCCAAGAACTGATGTGTCGGAACTGAGAAAACAGCAGCACAAGGATCCTAAAAGGAGATAACGGCACGCGAGAGATTTGAGAAAATGAAGAGATTTCAAGAAGACTGAACATCAAACTAAGCATAGAAAGGCTGAGACTTTGAACCCAAATGGTATGAAACCCAGAGAGGACGGAAGGGGAAGGCAGCGCTCACCGATGCTGAACTCGAAGACGACGACAACGGTGAGGATGGCCCAGACGGAATGGCTCACGATGTCGTGCGGCTCCCGGAGGAAGACGAGCAGCGTGATGAGCGCGAGCGCGAGCCCGACCTTGGCCGCGAACACGGCTTTCCGCGGGTCGGCCCGCGCGAACGCCCAGAGCTCCGACACGGCACCGCACGCGACCCCCCACCAGCGTGCCACGGCGGCGACGGCCCGCCGGAAAAGCCTCTCCTTGGGCTGCTGCTCCCTCTCCTCCCCGGAGGTGGAGGAGAGCAGCGCAACCGTGGAGCCGCGCTGGTCCTCCAACGTCGACCACAGCGAACCCAGCCGCGGCGGCGTCGGCGGCCGCGCGGCGGCCATGGGGGGCGCCGGGCGGGGGCGGATCGGCGGAAGGTTTCAGCAGGGTTCTTGGGGATCGGGCGGTGGGCCCTGTGGGAGATGCGGAGCGAATCGCACTGGGAAAGTGGGAATGGTCGGGAACGGCGTGTTTCTTGCTCTGGCCTGCGCTCGAGGTTGGCTGGTGCTTGGGGGCCTGCGCTGTTCCTGCGTGCCCTGATCGTGCCCGCGGTGGCCGTAAGTGGACGGAGCGTCGCGGTCCGCTCTCGTTTTCCGCCTTGCCGAGGAGTTGGCGGTTTATGGCGGATGGCCATCCGCGCCCATCCGCGGAGCATCGTCAGACGTCAGCCAACAGATCCCATCGGGGGCCCTCGGGGCTATGGAAGAGAAAGCGAGAGGGAAGAAATGGGCTTCTGTTTCCCGTTTTCGATCTTGGGCTTGGAGTGGTTGGAGTTTAGGCCCACCTCACTGATACTTTCAAAGGAAGGAGTCTTTTCTGACAATAAAAACACTTGTTACTGTGCTATGTTTTCAGAGTCATTTGTGAACAGACTTGAGCATTTTGAGCCCAGCCCGGCCCGGCCTATGGGCCCGATCTGAGCTCGGTTGGTGTTGGCCCGCCCACACTAGGTCAGGTGTGGTTAGCGAAAATCATAAAAATTTTGTTATCAAATTAGTTTGTGAAGTATAACCTTAATCTCCCTACACAATTCTCAAGGAAAGAGGAAGACCAAACCAGCGATGCATGGACACGCTATACACTTGTTGCAAAATGTCGACTTACTCATGTGGCTCTTATATATGTAGATCAAATAAAACAATTGAGTACGGATCATGAGAAAAGATACGCATATATTCAAGATTCGGATTGTTCATGATCATTTATGATGTAGCAACTTACCATCGTTAGATATAGGTATATATGATGTGATCATTACACAATACTAGAAATATGACATCTCGTCCCGAGACTTTGTACCGGTTAGATTTGGATCCGATACTAATGCTAACATTAGTACCGGATGCAACGGATGGTGCCTATAGGGACCCCTTTAGTACCGGTTTGGGGCAACAACCGGTACTAATGCACTACCCACCCTCTAGTACCGATTGGTGGCCACAACCGGTACGGGATACCCTCTAGTACTGGTTGTTGTCCCAACCCGGTACTAGTGTGGCACCTCCCATCTAGTACTGGTTAGGGGCAACAACCGATACTAGAGGGCACCCCTTTAGTACCTGTTGTTGCCCCCCCACCAGTACTAATTTCGTTTCTATAAATACCCTCCTTCTTCCTCCAATCTGAGCTAGATCCTCCAGCTCGAGCTTCACCCTATCCATGGTGAAATAGGAGGAGGTTTTGCCGGATTTGTGACCATTTATTGAGGATTTTACTCATTCAAGTGTTCTAAAGGTTAGAAACTTCATCCTCCATTGATACATGGTTAGTATACTAAGTTTTAAGCTTTAGAGCTAGAGTAATTTGTGATTTTTAGACTAAGTTTTATACTTAGTATTTGTGAAGCACGTCGGGACTTGAAACGTATGAAAGAACGAGATGCCCTACATCCAGAAAAGAGAGATAATAGACATTACTTACATCCTACCAGTTACACTCTTAGCAAGGAAGAGAAGGAAAGTATGTTTGAGTGCTTGAATAGTATCAAGCTTCCATCGCACTACTCTTCGAATATAAAGGCATTAATAAATTTTAAACAGAAGAAATTCATAAATCTAAAGGCCCATGATTGCCATGTCCTGATGATACAATTGTTGCCTGTTGCACTAAGGGGTATTCTTCCAAAGAATGTGAGAATGGCAATCGTGAAGCTATGTGCATTCCTCAACATGATTTCTCAGAAGGCAATCCATCCAAACAATCTACTAAATCTGCAGAATGACGTGTGCAATGCCTTGTCAGCTTTGAGATGGTCTTCCCACCTTCCTTCTTTAATATCATGACCCACCTTCTAGTCCACCTTGTTGAAGAGATTTTTATCCTCGGTCCTGTATTTCTACACAATATGTTCCCTTTCGAGAGGTTTATGGCAATTCTGAAGAAATATTTTCGTAACCGTGCCTGTCCGGAAGGAAGCATCGCAAAGGGATATGGAACAAAGGAGGTCATTGAGTTTTGTGTTGACTTTATGGATGACCTAAGTTCGATTGGAGTCCCTGTATCATGCTATGAGAGGAGACTGAAGGGAAAGGGCACACTAGGAAGGAAAGCTCGGATGGACATCGATAAGGATACATTTTGTAAAGCACACTTCATGATTCTGCAGCAATTATCCCTGGTCGCTCCATATATGGAGGAGCACAGGGCTAATGTACGGTCCTCAAACCAAGCAAAGACTGAGGCCTGGATTACACGTTATCACATTGACACTTTCGCCTCTTAGTTGTGGCAACGACTGATAGGTGATGATACGATTGAAGAACAACTAGCATGGTTGGCAAGGGGTCCATCTATCTCAGTATCGACATTCGAAGGATACAAGATAAATGGGTACTCATTTTACACCAGAGCCCAATACCAAAAGAGCACAAACTAAAATAGTGGTGTTCGTATCGATGCAATAGACAACAATGGAAAAAAAGATAGATACTATGGTCTCATTGTGGAGATATGGGAACTCGACTATGGACCTTTGAAAATCCCTCTGTTTCAGTGCCAATAGGTGAAACTTACTGGAGGAGGCGTAACGACAGACAACTATAGATGTGAATAGTAAACCTCAACAAGATTGGATACATAGATGAACCATTCGTCCTAGCCAATGACGTGACTCAAGTTTTCTACGTGAAGGACATGACAAGCAAACCAATAAGGAATTGAAGGGTGTTAATAAGTCAGATGATCAGTCAAAGCGCCACATAGTTCTTCTAGGGAAAAGAAAATTCGTTGGAGTTGAGGACAAGACCAACATTTTAGAAGATTATGATCAGTTCGATGATCTTCCTCCATTTTTAGTCGAGGTTGACCAAGCATCCTGTTAGCCAAAGAGGACACTCCATACTTATGCTGCGATCACAACCAAGGGACGTTTGTCAAGAGGAGAGTTATTAACATTCCATTAGATGATGTTGCGTAATGTATTTGAAGAATTATGTTGTATTTTTGGTTATCAACAAAGGAATTAATGTAATGGTGCTGGTTACCATTAGGTTTCTCCACCTTTTCAGTTTCAACATTCATCTTTTTTATGGTCGTTGACTATAGTTTCATCTGATGCTCCATTCTTGTCTCTCCTTGTTTCACTATTTTTGGGTACATTGGTCAATTGAGTAAGGGGGGTGAAACTTTTAAAGCGCTTCCAGTAATTCCTCTCGCTTGTAATCCTTTGGTCAATGCTTAGATAATGCTTTCATTTGTTTCACTTTAATTGTTTGGACAAGTTGCTAAATCGTACACTTCGCACCCGCCGACAATGTCATTATTAAACAAGAACTGATTTTTGCATAAAATCTCACCCGAACAGATTTTTGCATGGTTAAAATATTAAATATTTTAATTTTTTTAAGCACCATTAAATATTAAATAATAAATTTATGTACAATTAAACAAGAACATGATTAAGTCATGGTAAACATGTTAATAACACTAAAGGCACTATTCTTCTAAATTTTTGCATGGTCAAAAAATCTATTTTTTCAAATTTTAAAGTTAATATAAGTATTATGACCATTATAACCTATTACTAAGTTAAAATTAATAACTTTACCATATTTGATATCTGACCGCATCTGTCATTTTTTTAGTGTATATATAATAAACATGAAGCTACCAAATTATTTTTTACAATTTTTATGAATGTTATTTGATTTACTACGCAATAAGTTAATATAACAGCAATTGTAAAAGAAAGAAAAATAAAAAGATGGGTGGGAAGTTGAAACAGGATTATGCAACCCCTTTAGGGGCACATTTCATTTCACGCGCGGGGAGCCCCTCTAGTACCGGTGCAAAATAACAACCAGTACTAGAGCCCCTCCTCTAGTACGGGGTTGTTACTAACACCCAGTACTAGAGGGTCTCTAGTACCGGATGTTGTTTTGCACCGGGTACTAGAGGGGGGAGAGGGGGTAGGGGGGGTTAAAGGCCGTGAGTAGCACCCTTTCCTCACACTTAAGACAAATTTCACTTTTTCCCATCGTCTTCCTCCTTCCACGCCCTCGTCACCCCCACACGGCCCCTCGTCGCCCGCCGCCGCCATCTGCCGCCCCCCTCCCACGCTGCTGGTCCTCGTCGCCGGCCCCCTCATCGCGTCCCCTCGCCTGATTCGACACCGTCCCCTCACCTGATTCGACGCCGCCCCCTCGCCCGATCTGTCGCTACCTCCTCCCCTGACGTTGCTGTCGTCGCGCCTCTGTTCGCGACTGCCGCTGCCGCCCCTGACCGTCGCCTCTGTCGCCGCCCCCGTCCATCACCGCCGCCGTCGCCGCCCCAACCCCGACGCCGGCCGGCCCCGTTGCCTCTATCGCCGCCCCTGTACCGTCACCGCCTCCGTCCACCGTCTCCGTTTGCGACCGCGACCGCTGCCGCCGCCCGTCCGCCCCGGCCCCATCTGCCGGCCCCGTCTGCGTCCGCCGTGACCGTCGCCGATTGTCCGTGACCGCTGTCGCCTGTTCGCCCCAGTCCACGAACGCAGCTGCCGCCCCGAGCCCTAGCCTCCCGTCCGCCCCAACGTGCGCCCCTGACTCGCGGCGGTCGCGGGCTCGTCATCGCGCTGATGTAAGCCCGTGGCCGCCGTGACGTCATTAATTTTTTTTATCTAAAATTGTAGAAAAATTTAGAAAATAGCTAGAAAGTTATCTAAAACTGTAGAAAATTATATAGAAATTGTAGAAAAATTTGTATGAGTGTTGGAAATCATGCCTTTTTTTATTTCTGCAGTAGTAGAAAATAGCTAGAAAATATAGAAAATTGTTGGAGTAGCTAGAAATTATAGAAAATTACATATTTGAGGTTATAGAGTACGGTGTTTGGATGGAATGAGTGACAACGTGTTTCAATAATGTTATCGCATCAATAACTCTGATTTTCCTTTGCCACTAGTATTTTCTAGCTAGATATGATTGCCCTTTTGCATAGAAATAAGTTGTATCCATCCGAGTTCATATAAAAAACTATAAATCTCAAAACACTTAGCTTTTATTCCTAGTATTACTAAATGAATTAGATTTCACCAAGGGAGACGAGAAATCTTATTCCTAGTATTTCTCGTCTAGCAAATGAATTAGAATTGATTTCTCCCGTGAATTGAAATACTTAGAAATTACTGAGAAATTTTATGATGTTGTCATTTATTGTAACAAAATTCATCAAATAGTTCAATCAATTATAGAAATGTGCAAGTCACTGTAAATATTTTTGTACTCAATTATTGTATAAATGTTTCATTCTATTTTTGTTGTCATTTTCTAGCATTGTTTCATTCTATTTTTGTTGTCAATTCTTTTTTATTTTGTTATTTATTTCTGCAGTATATGAATTAGCTGGAAATTGTTGGAAAAGCTTATTAATTGTAAATTGTACGACATGCCATGTTACATATATGTCATTCTTATTATAAGTGTTTAATTATTTTTATTTATTGTTACAAATTGTTATTTATTTAGTCATTTATTTATTGTTACAAATTCTATAAGTGTTTAATTCTTTTTGTAGTCACTCTTTTATATTATACTAGTTACAATGGCATGATCACAGGATGAGCATGATGTACAAATGACAAAGGAGCTCATATTTCAGATGATTGCTGAAGGCGGCAATCAACCAAATGAAGAGATTGATCACAGCCAGGCTGACATCTACCTCAACATGGCTGGTGATGGCAAAGTATAACATTCGTAAAAATCACCAACATAAATCACCCACTAAAATTTGTTTTCAAAATCTTTTTACTGTTGAGCTCCCGAAAATCCCATCTTCCCGGCGATTTCGTCGTCCCGGCACCCAAAGCCAACAACCACCATTTTTATCCTCTCCGCAAATTTCACCGCGTGCCGGTCGACAAACTGCCGCGCGTGCTCTGACCGCTTTCCACAATCACCGCCGACACTCCCTTTCTTTTTCTCGTTTTCCCCTATTCCATTCTCGTTTCTTTTTCTTACTTCTCTTTCTTCCTTTCTTCTTCTTCCTTCTTCTTTCACCTTCCTTCCTCCTCCTTCCTTCTTCTCTCTTCTTTCCTGGCTGGTCACGCACGGCCCCTGGCCATGACTCCTTCCGACACCTGGCCCCTCCCCTGGCCGGCCCTCTTCCCCCACCTGGCCGTGCGCACCAGCGCCCCTGGGGCCTGCGCCGCCGGGTCCTGCCTCGCGGCACTGCCGGCCGCGCCGGCGCCCCTCGTGCCGTGCGAGCCCGGCGCTTGGCCCCTGTCCGCCTTGTCCCCCACCTCCGTTGCCAGCACCGCCGGCCCCTACCGCCGCTCCATAGGCCGCCACTCGAGAGTTCGCTGGCCGCCAACCCCTACCTCCACCCTGTTCGCCGTCGTCCCATTCCTCCGCCCGCCTACTATAAAAGGGCCTCAACGCGCAGCCTCCACACCCCACCTCCCTTGCCACCAAGCCCCCTCTCCCCCTGTGCAGCACACCGCCCCCTCTCCCATGCACTACCGCCTTCCTGTCCACCACTGGCGCTGCTCTTCCCATCGCTGATTCACCAAGGTGAGGCCCCAAATGGGACCCCCTCACCATCCTCTACCTCCCCTACCACTCCGCTCCCCGCCGGCGAGGCTCGGCCGGCCAGCCACCGCCGGCCATCTCCTCCCTCTCTCCCTATACCGTGCCCAGGGTAAGGAGAAAGCAAAAATACCCCCCCAATTTTGATCTAACCCCCTGCTTTCTCCTATTCACGAAATAACCCTCCCACCTCTCTTCAAAGATTGTCTCACAAATATGCCCTTCCACCTCCTAGAATGCTTCCGCTGTCGCTTAGTTCCGATTGCAGCCCAGAGTCCGACTGGACTGCAACTTGGATCTGTATCGTTGTTGGTTTGTTTCTCCTTTGGGTGTGGCTTGCCCGCCCGCTCCTTTGGGAGTTGCACGGTTTTTGAACCATCTTTTGAATAAATGTGTTATCAGCCTCCTGGGACTGGTATTTGTATCACATTTAGTCTTCGCGATGTGAGGATGCTTCAGGTGGTATCAGAGCTATCGTTGGCTGTAGGACGTGACCTTAGGACCGGAAAAGCCTTTTTGACCAAAATAAGTGATTTACAAAATTTCTTCCTTCCCCTGTTTGATTGCAAAACTAATTTGCACATCGATTCTTTCCAGATAGCCGAAGAAGGATGGGTCAACAGCCACTACCTGGAAGAGCCCGGATTCCCGAGGTTGTTGTTCACCTGCATGGATCGTCTCGGCATTTATGAGCATTTGGAGTACACTAGCAGGGAGTACGAGGACCGCGGGACACCCCGGTGCGAGATGATCATCTACGTCGGAAGGAGCAGTCGCTACCCCGAGATCCAACCCTGGAATGTGACTGCCACCGGTTTTTGGCACAAGGATACTTACCAAGTGGCAGCTCGGAAGGCCCTCCGCTACTTGTTCCAGATCTATGAGAGGCACTTCGGCCACATGCCGATGAGATTCTACCCACCAGTCAAAAAGAGCCGCCCGGTTTGGCTTGCCCGGGTGAAGACTTTGGAAGGACGTGGACAGCGGGAGGATGACCCCACCGTGCTCCACATGGCTGCTTTATCTTCTCACCCTGGACGAGCTCTACGATGAGCAGGCTATAAAGCTGAAGCAGCAAATTTGTAGAGCCAAGGATGCAGAGGTTATGGTGAGGAGGCTTCAAGTGAAGCTAGCAGCTGCCGAGGCACGAGCAGCAGCTGCCCAAAGCAATGAGGCTGCCACCATTGAGGTCCTCAAGGAGGCCGAGGATCGGCACTTCAAGGAATTGAAGGATGCCCACCTCACAAATCAAGCCAGAAGGAGGATGGTGGCTCTTGAGGATGAGGAGGCCCCGATCCTTGATGGAATTCCCATCACCCAGGGATCCGGCAAGCGGAAGAGCCCTGATGCCACACCAGCACCACTGCCTTCAGAAAGAGGCTCTGAGGTAGCCGATGGAGAAGCAGTAGAGCCCCCTCCAACAGACAGGACACTAAAGGATGAGGTGCTGGCCCTCCTCATTCCACTAGAAGACCACTCCGTCCAGGAAGAAGACTCGCCTCACGAATAGTGTGCCCAGCCCAGAGTTGCACCCAAGGGAATGAAACCGTCTCGGTCCGAAGCTTAGAGTTGTACCCCTCAGTCGTGTCGTTGTACTCAGTCATGTAGTGAGTGTTTTGGCCTTACCCCAAAGTGTTGTACCCTCCCAGTGGCAAAAAAAAAATCGTTTGTGCTTGTTGTTTATTAATCTGTGTGCTTGTCGACAGGAGGTGTATTCTGTCTTTTCGAAAATACGAATTAATTACTTAAAGATCACTTAAACCCAAATCCTAGTCTCATAATATCCCGCTCAATCTACAGATGACTCCCAAGCGTGCCACCAAGACCTCCTCGAGTCAGGCCTATGCCACTCCCAGTGCTGAGAGACAGCCAGAAAGGCAAGAACCACCATCGGCAGGGCTTCATGAGGAGCAGGAAGTGAGTCAGCCTGAAGGTGGAGGTGAAAGCCAAGTGGGAGCACAGCAGCCACTACCCCCACCGGTTATTGATCTGGTTCAAGTGATGCACAACCAGACCCTTCTGTTGGAACTTTGACCAATGCAGTCGCTCACCAGAGGCCCCGCAGGCAAGGCATGAATGAGAAGTCGACAGACTTCCTTAGGACCAAGCCACCCACTTTTGGTGGGTCTGTCAACCCTCTGGACACAGATGACTGGCTGCGAGTCATTCAGAAGAACCTAGAGCCGTTTGGATGTGAGGATAGAGATAAAGTTCTCTTGGCTGCCCATCAGCTCACCGGGACTGCCTTAGCTTGGTAGGAGAACTACTGCTCTGCCACCCAGGATGCCTCCACTATCACCTAGGAGGAATTTGTGACGGCATTCTGCCGCTATCACATCCCAGCAGCCACCATGAAGCGCAAGGCGGATGAGTTCCATGAACTGCGCCAAGGCAGCAAGTCCATGGAGGAGTATACGTGTCAGTTCATGGAGCTAGCCCGTTATGATCCAGAGGAGGTGGACAAAGATGAGAAGAAGCAGGATATGTTCAAGAAGGGTTTGAACGCAGAACTGAGGACCCTGCTCACTCCTCAGATCTACTCGGACTTCAACACCTTGATGAACATGGCCATCCTAACTGAGAGGGCCAAAACAGACGAGAAGAGGGACACCAAGCGTCGGTTCCTAGAAGGCAAGGCCCGGCAAGACCGCTTCCAGAAGCCGAGGAGCTTCAGCCATCCAGTGTTCAGGTCCTAGGCTCCCATGCAATACCGGACTCAGTCTCAGACCTTCGGTTCTCACCAGAACAATGTTCCATTCAGGATCCAGAACACCACCCAGGCCCCACAGCATAGTGCTAGCCAAGTCAGTGGCAACATCAAGGCATGTTTTAACTGTCGTGAGACAGGGCACTTCATTGCCAACTGCCCATATGCCAACAAGCCAGCAACATCAACCTTCTCCAACTCTGTGAATGGACCAAGGCCAGCATTATTAGGAGCCAACCGTGTCCCAGTCTGCAGCAACAACAACCCTAGCAACAACGATCAGCAGATGAGGCCGACCCAACAGTCATTTGGACGAGCCCGTATCAACCACATCGGTGCGCAAGAGGCTCAAGAAGCTCAAGGCGTGGTACTCGGTGAGTTTCTCGTCAGCTCAGTCTTGGCAACAATACTTTTTGATTTAGGAGCATCACATTCTTTCATATCCTCAAGTTTTTTGGAAGAGCACATTATACCTACAGTACTACTAAAGTTACCCCTATTAACCCGAATGCCTGGAGCTGACATTCGGTGTCAACTAGGTTATTCTCGGGGAAGGATCAATTTAAGTGAGGTAGAGTTCTTAGCGGATCTAGTAGTACTTAAGTCTAAGGGGATAGATGTGATTCTCCGAATGGATTGGTTAAACCTGCATGATGGTCACATAGGATGTGCTAATAAGGTAGTACACCTCTGATCAATCGGGACGGTGTGCAAGTGACCTGTCACACTCGAAGAAGTGGCCCAGACCCCATGATTTTTAGCATGGAATCTAAGGCCATTAAGAAAGTTCCGGTAGTGAGTGAGTACCCTGATGTCTTCCCTGAAGAGCTACCTGGAATGTCCCCAGACAGGGATACATAATTTGTAATTGACCTTATCACTGGAACTTCCCCAATAACCAAGAGACCCTATAGGATGGCAACATCAGAGTTGGCAGAACTGAAGAAGTAGCTAGAAGAGTTAAAATAGAGTGGTTTTATCAGACCTAGCTCATCCCCGTGGGGAGCCCCAGTTCTCTTTATTAAGAAAAAGGATGAATGTATGAGGATGTGTGTGGATTATCACGCACTAAATGAGGTCACCATCAAGAATAAGTACCCCGTCCCTAGAAGAGATGACCTCTTTGATCAGCTAAAAGGAGCCAAGTACTTCTCCAAGATCGATCTAAGGTCTAGGTACCATTAGCTCAAGATTAAGGAAAGTGATATACCAAAGAGGGCCTTTGTCACCCGTTATGGTCAATTTGAGTTCACTGTGATGTCTTTTGGACTAACCAACGCACCTGCTTACTTCATGAACCTCATGAACAAGGTGTTTATGGATGAGTTAGATAAGTTTGTCGTAGTCTTTATCGATGACATACTTATTTACTCCAAAAGTGTCCAAGAGCATGAACAACATTTACGGGTGGTGTTAGGAAAATTGAGAGCCCACTGACTCTATGCTAAATTCAGCAAGTGTGAATTTTGGCTTGAGAAAGTGGCATTCCTTGGCCTTATTTTGACTGCAGAGGGAGTAGCAGTTGATCCTGAGAAAGTTGAGGCTGTTTCCAACTGGTAGCAACCCACCAATGTTAGTGAGATCAGAAGCTTTCTTAGTTTAGCTGGGTACTCCAGGAGATTTATTGAAGGATTTTCCAAGATAGCCCAGCTCATGATGGAGCTACTCCGGAAGGATAAGAAATTCACCTGGACAGAATCCTATGAGAGAAGCTTCCAAGAGTTGAAGAAAAGGTTGACGACTGCCCCAGTGTTAACCTTGCCGGATATTCTGTGGAACTTCATCGTTTATTGCGATGCATCCCGACAAGGTTTAGGATGTGTCCTCATGCAAGATGGGAAAGTAGTGGCATATGCTTCCCGCCAGCTCAAGCCTCATGAGCAGAATTACCCAACCCTTGATTTGGAGTTTGCAGCCATAGTGCATGCTCTCAAGATCTGGAGGCATTATTTGATTGGGAATAAGTGTAAGATTTACACTGACCATAAGAATTTGAAGTATATCTTCACCCCACCAGATTTGAACTTAAGGCAAAGAAGGTGGTTAGAATTGGTTAAGGATTACAACCTGGAAATCCATTACCACCCCAGCAAAGCTAATGTTGTAGTTGATGCCTTAAGCAGGAAATCCTATGGACAGCCTGGACCTGAGAGTGCCCGTCTGCAAGAAGAAATGGCACGGTTAAATGTGCTCATTGTTCCCCAAAATCCTAGCCGTAAGTGAAGTGTTCAGCCCACTCTGGAAGATAGAATCAGAGAAGCCCAAGGTTTGCATCAGGACTTAATGAAAATCCGTGAGCAAACTGGAGAAAATAAGGCCCCGGATTTTAGAGTGGATAACAAAGGAACCTTGTGGTACAAAAAATAGAATTTGCGTACCCAAGGAAGGGAATTTTTGGCAGATCATTATGGATGAAGTCCATAACTCGGCATACTCCATGTATCCGGGATCCACCAAAATGTATATGGACTTAAAGCAAAAATACTGGTGGAATGGGATGAAGGCAGACATCGCATAGTTCGTCGCCCATTGTGATTCTTGCCAAAGAGTCAAGGCCGAACATCAGAAGTCAGCAGGTTTACTACAACCACTACCCATTCCAGTTTGGAAATGGGATGAGATTGGTATGGATTTTGTGGTAGGTTTACCCAAAACTCAAAAAGGAAATGACTCCATATGGGTAATAGTGGACTGACTCACTAAAGTTGCCTACTACTTACCTGTACTGACCACTTATAGTGGAGAAAGACTGGCTCGGCTCTATGTGGACAACATAGTGAAACTGCATGGTGTGCCTAGCAGAAGTATTTTGGATAGAGGAACCCAATTTACCTCTAGATTCTGGAGAAGTCTGCATGAAGCCATGGGCACCAAGTTGGATTTTAGTTCAGCCTATCACCCACAGACCGATGGCCAAACAGAGAGAGTGAATCAAATTATGGAAGATATATTGAGAGCCTGTGTCCTTACCTATGGCAAGGACTGGGAACAGAGTTTACCCTATGCAGAGTCCTCGTACAACAACAGTTATCAGGCCAATTTAGGCATGTCACCATTTGAGGCTCTCTACAGAAGGAAGTATAGAACCCCTCTGATGTGGTCAGAAGTGGGAGAACACACTTTAGTCGGACCTGCCGTTATAAAGGAGGCAGAAGATCGAGTGGCTGAAATTAGAGAGAAGTTGAAAGCAGCACAATCCAGTCAGAAGAGCTACTCAGACAAGAGGAGACGAGAATTGAGTTTTAATGAAGGAGATTTTGTCTACCTCAAGGTCTCACCAATTCGAGGGACTTGAAGGTTTCAAGTTCAAGGAAAATTAGCCCCTCGGTATATTGGACCCTACCAGGTGCTAAAGAGAGTTGGAGCTGTAGCATACCGTATCCAACTATCCCAGGAAATGTCGGATATACACCTAGTGTTTCATGTCTCACAACTAAGGAAATGCTTGAGAGTACCGGAAGAGCAAGTACCGGTAGAAACAATAGATGTACAAAAGGATCTTCGGTATCAAGAGTTCCCTGTCAAAATCTTAGACACCGTCACCAGAAGGACAAGGAATTCAGTGGTGCGGATTTGCAGAGTCTAGTGGAATAGACATGGTGAAGAAAAAGCTACTTGGCAACGTGAAGATGCATTAAAGAAGGAGTTTCCCCATCTCTTCAGAACTCAACCAAATCTCGAGGATGAGATTCAATTTAAGTGGGGTAGGTTTGTAACATCTGTAAAAATCACCAACTTAAATCACCCGCTAAAATTTGTTTTCAAAATCTTTTTACCGTTGAGCTCCTATCTTCCCGGCGATTTCGCCGTCCCGGCACCCAAAGCCGAGAACCACCATTTTTATCCTCTCCGCAAATTTCGCCGCGTGCTTCGACCGCTTTCCGCAATCACCGCTGACTCCCCCTTTCTTTTTCTCCTTTTCCCCTATTCCATTTTCTCTTTTCTTTTTCTTCCTTCTCTTTCTTCCTTTCTTCTTATTCCTTCTTCTTTCTCCTTCCTTCCTCCTTCCTTCTTCTCTCTTCTTTCCTGGCTGGTCACACACGGCCCCTGGCCATGGCTCCCTCCGACGCCTGGCCCCTCCCCTGGTCGGCCCTCTTCCCCCACCTGGCTGTGCGCGCCAGCGCCCCCGGGCCCATGCCACCTGGTCCTACCTCGCAGCACCGCGGGCCGCGCCGGCACCCCTCAGGCTGCGCGAGCCCCAGCGCTCAGCCCCTGCATGCCCTGTCCCCCATCTCCCTTGCCAGCACCGCCAGCCCCTACCACCGCTCCACAGGCCGCCGCTCGAGAGTTCGCCGGCCGCCAGCCCCTACCTCCGCCCTGTTCGTCGTCTTCCCATTCCTCCGTCTGCCTACTATAAAAGGGCCTCAATGACCGACCTCCACACCCCCTCTCCCTTGCCACCGAGCCCCGCCTCCCCCTGCGCAGCACGCCGCCACCAGGAGCGCCGCCTCCTCTCCCCTGCGCTGCCGCCTCCCTGTCCACCACCGGCGCCGCTCTTCCCGTCACCGATTCACCAAGGTGAGGCCCCAAATGGGACCCCCCCTCACCCTCCTCTACCTCCCACGCCACTCGGCTCGCTGCCGGCGAGGCCCGGCCGGCCGGCCGCCGCTGGCCATCTCCTCCCCCTCTCCTTGTACCGTGCCCAGGGTAAGGAGAAAGCAAAAACACCCCCCAATTTCGATCTAACCCCCTGCTTTCTCCTATTCGTGAAATAACCCTCCCACCTCTCTCAAAGATTGTCTCACAGATATGCCCTCCCACCTCCCAGAAATATTCGCAAACAAGTCCCTGGTTTCTCGCAGTTTAGTCCAAAGCTTTGTTTTAACCTCTAAACACACAGTTATCTCGTCATTTCATGCGACAAACTTCCTCCTATTAATCCCAAATTCGATCACGTCATCCTCCAATATACTTCTGCCGAGTCATCTCCAAATTTCATGAAAATACTCATTCCTTCTATTTTCCGTTCGCATTCTCTATTCGAAGCTCAACGGGTAAAACTTTAATTTTTTTTATTTATTGTGTGTCCGATTGTGTGTGTGCTGTAGATCGTGGAGTACCTGAGGAGGAGCACAAGGAGGAGTTTGACTGCGAGCCTGAGCTCGAGGACCAGCACCATGAGCAAGAACTCCCAGCCAACTACGAGGACGGCAAGTCCAATCTCACCCTTTGATGCATATTTATTCCTAGTTTTTCAAACACAACCTATTGGCCTGTTTCATAAAATTGCATATTATTTTCCTGCTGAAACACGGTTAGATAGCCACCCCTTGATTGTTATGAACATTCCTTGATTGTCCTATAATTATCTCTAAATATGATTTGCTCTGTTTGGATGATAATTACTGCTAGAATGCTGAGGACCTTGTTACTCAATTCAATCATGACTACAATGTGTTTCGTTAAAGAACCAGCCCTCCCATCCCTCTCAAAGTTATCTCACGAATATGCCCTTCCACCTTCCATAAATATTCATGAATAGGTCCCTAGTTCTCGCAGTTTAGTCCTAAAACTTGTTTTAAGCCCCTAATACACGGTTATCTCATCATTTCATGCGCCAAACTTCCTCCAATTATTCCCAAATTTGACCACAACATCCTCCAATATACTTCCACCGAGTCATCTCCAAATTTCGTGAAAATACTCATTCTTTTTATTTTCCGTTCGCTTTCTCTGTTCGAGCTCAACGGGTAAAAGCTTTAATTTTCTTTTATTTATTGTGTGCTCGATTGTGTGTGCCGTAGATCGCGGAGTACCCGAGGTGGAGCACGAGGAGAAGTTTGACCGCGAGCCCGAGCCCGAAGACCAGCACCGCAAGCAAGAACTCCCGGAAGGCTTCGAGGACGGCAAGTCCAATCTCACCCTTTGATGCATATTTATCCTAGTTTTTCAAACACAACCTATTGGCCTGTTTTATAAATTGCATATTGTTTTATTACTGAAACATGGTTAGATAGCCACCCCTGCTTGCTATGATTATTCCTTGATTGTCCTATAATTATCTCTAAATATGACTTGCTCTGTTTGGATGATAATTACTGCTAGAATGCTTAGGATCTTGTTACTCAATTCAATCATGACTACAATGTGTTTCGTTAAAGAATAAATGTGTAAGTGTTTTTAAAAGGGAAAATAGGTTTTCGGAAATAAAGGAAAGAAATGCTTAGATGGGATGGATGGGTGTTTCTTGTGTGAAATGCTAATAAGTTGGGCTCGTACCTTTGTGGTTGAGCAATGTTGGGAGATAACCATCTTGTCACAAATTAAGGACCGAGTTGATGTGTCATCTTGCCTAACCCAACCATCATGCAACCACTCGACCGTTGTATGCGGCAACGGCTTAGCATAAATCCCACTAGCTAGTCTGTTAGTCATCAGGAGAGCTGGTGAGCAATGGGAGACCATAGAGAAGGAGTAAGAACTGTGTGAACTTAGATCCTGGTTAAGACCTCGTTGGTAGGTCATTAACCCCTTGGTTGCTTCCGTGTTGACTTGTCAGTCTAAGCTAAGATGGGTAATGGCTTTGATAGGATCTGCACTGACACTAAGGTGATCGTGCTATGGTACCCTACTTGTGGAAAAAGTGTACAACCTCTGCAGAGTTAAAACCTATCCGGGTAGCCGTGTCCACGGCATTGGACGAGTTATGGCTTTGCACATAACTAGTGCTTGGAGATGGGTGATTTTCATAGCGTGTGTTGGATTTCGGAAGTGTCCGGTAGTTGTGCGGTGAGCTACTACGGACGGGGAATCTGGTAGCATTAAAACTTGGATCCTTAGTGTAGGATCAACCTGATTTTTGATACGGTTGCTAAACAAATGCTTTGTGAAAACCATTTCAAAAATGAACCCATGCATGTGTTAAAGTCTAGCTTTATTGCAAATAAACCTTAGCCTTATCCTTGATATATCATGTGCATATTCTTGATTGTGTCCCCCTCTGTGGATGGGGTTAGGCTTGTTGAGTACTTTTGTACTCACCCTTATTTTGTTGCTTCATAGGAAGACCCGGACTTCGTCGCCGAGGATTTCGAGTAGGAGGTCGCTTCCACACCCAATATTGCCTGTGGTGTTGGCCTTTGCAGAATGCTTCCGCTGCCTTTTAGTCCTGAGTGTTGTCTCTTGACAGTAGCTTGGCTCGCTGCTGTTATTTATTTACTTATCGTTTCAGCGTGGCTTCCACGCCCACTCCCTTGGAGTTGTATGGTTTATGAATCATTGTTGAATAAATGTGTTATCAGCCTCCTAGGACTGATATTTGTATCACATTTAGTCTCTAGTTATGTGGGGACGCTTCAACGTCACTGGGAGAGCCCCTTGTGAGCTTGTTACTCCCGTGAAAAAGAAGCTCATAGTGGTGGCTTATGGTGTGGCTGAGCAACCGACGCAAGGCCAAACACTACATGATGTGGAGATTCCACCTCGCGGTTATGCCAAAGTTGGGGTGGATCGAGTGGCCGATGGTTGGGATGACCTGGAACTGGAGATCCCTGGAGGTGACGGGGAAAAGAATCTAGGAGAAGCTATCCATGGTCGGATTCTATGACTCAAGCGCTACATAAGGATTACGCTACCGAATCCCCAACCTTGGGATCATCTCCTCAAGGCTCAAGGGCAAAATCACCTACGCCATCTGCCAAGGCATCCTCTCCACTACCAAACAGGTCTCCTAGCATGAGTCCAGTACCAGAAAGGGATCCAAGCATGAGTCCACCTCCCCTTCCTATGAAGAAGTGTTCAGTTCCTCCTCAACCTCCTAAGAAGAAGAAGAAGAAGGAGAGGCAACCAGCTGAGAAATTACCATATGATATGACAAATGAGGAACTGAAGGAAGTAGTGGAAGCTGAGTACAAAGCATGGAGTGAGGCTCGAAAAGAAGCATGGAGGTAGAAACAGAATTAGGAGCCACCACTTGATAAGCATAAACTTTGGTCTTTCATCATAAGAATGGAGGCAGAGCAAAGGAAACAACCAAAGAAACCTCCGCTAACTGATTGCGAAAGGAAGATAAGAAAGCAGGCAGCTAAGAAGAAAAGAAAAGTGGAACAACTATTCCTCAACTCGGAACCCAATCCAACTAATCGGTAGCCCCGCTTGTGGTGCTTTCTGAGTTTGAGAAGAAGCTGCTACAATTCAGTAAAGATACAAGTCTGACAGTAGCATAACTTCGAGGGGAGGATGACATCCCAACGCACCTTGTGCCTACTAAATGGAAATATGTGTATGGTAAACCGCTCGTGTGGCCGCAGTTGGTGAAACGTCTCCCAGCGAAGATGTACAAGTTACACGAATGGTACATGGATGCTACAACACAGGGTTTGGCCGTGATGGAAGTTTGGATTGGTGATGAACATTATTTCCGTGGGGATGACATCATAAATGTGCTGCTGGAGGAACTGTATATGCTATTCAATCAAGACACACTAGACAAGTCACTAATCAGTTGCTGGGTCCTGTAAGTCTTTAGCATATTCCTCTAACTTCAAAATCCCCCTCTAGTCAATTTGCGATGCCTTAACTCCTATTCGATTTTGTATCATGCAGGATGGAGATTCAAACTTGTCGTAGGAACGCATACCATGACGTAGGCTTCATGGACCCCTAAGTTATACACCAGGAAAATCTAAGGGATAAACCAAATCGGATCTTGAAGGATATATTTACGTTCCTTGACAAGCATTTTTACAAGAAGTTCATATTACTACTGTACAACTTCAAGTGAGTGTGTTTCCCATTTTTCTTTTCTGAACTTGCAATTAAATACAATACTAACTAGCTTTAATTTGGCTGTACAACTTCCATTGGATACTCTTTGTTATTGTGCTCGATATGAGCTTCGTGTATGTCTTCGACTCTTTGAGGAAACCAAAAAAATAATACGCTGACATCATCAACGCTATGAACAAAGCCTGGGTTCGATTCCGTCGAACTCACACGGGTGAATTCAAGGAGGAACTTGTTTAGAAGACAGATTTCCCGGTATGTGTTGAATTTTCACATCTCGTGACACTTCCTTTAACACAACAAATATTTCATATCTTTTTTTTTCCATATATACAGTCTTCGAGACAGCCACCGGGTACTAATTTATGCGGATACTACGTTTGTGACTGCATCCTCGACTTTATGCGTCCGAACCATATCACCGACCATGATTTAACCGTACGTATACAAAATTCTCAACAATAAATTAGTTCATGTGTATATACTTCAAAAATTAATTCATGTGTATATACTTAGAAAAATTAGATTAAGTTTTTCAATTCATTTGCTTATACTTTAAAAACCAATCCATGTGTATGTACTTAGAAAAATTAGATTAAGTATTTCAATTCATATGCTTATACTTAAAAAACCAATTCATGTGTATATACTTAGAAAAATTAGATTAAGTATTTCAATTCATATGCTTATACTTCAAAAACCAATCCATGTGTATATATTTAGAAAAATTAGATTAAGTATTTCAATTCATTTGCTTATACTTCAAAAACCAATCTATGTGTATATACTTAGAAAAATTAGATTAAGTATTTCTGATCATTTGCTTATACTTCAAAAAAGTTTCAATTGTGTAAACCCATTGATCTACTATATATATAATAAACTTTGCCAATGACACAGATGATGTACAGGAAGAAAAAACTCTTCGGGACCGAAGTTTTCAAGGCAATACAAGAACAACTATATGGATTTCTTTTGGATGAGGTCATAAATCCTGCAGGGGAGTTCCATAATACTGTATCAAATCTACAACACCGTCAGGACTCGGGTTCAGATTAGTAGATACGATATGTGTATGCACAATACGTATGTATATATATATATAATAGTATCTTAAATGTAATATTAAAGATAAATAGAACTTTATATATATTAGCGTATTAGAACTAGTATATGTAAAGGAAACAAATACGTAATATAAATATAGAATAAAGAAACAGAAAATAAGAAAAGACCCTTTAGTACCAGTTGGTATCCCCAATTGGTACTGAATGGTACCCTTGAGTATCGGTTATTTCAACCGTTACTAAAGGACCCTCCTCTAGTACCAGAATTGCTAGTACTCCTGCTCTTGGCGGCCAGAAGCAATGTGGCCTAGCGCTCGAAGCAGGAATGAGGCTAGGCATGGGGAGGATGAGCGCTTCCCTAGGCGACAGCGAAGACGGCAAAATGCGCAGTGCCTGGGCGACGGTGAGGATGGGGCAAGATGCGGGTGGTGTCGATGGACAAAAAGGCAGCGACTGGCTGGATGACAATGAATACGAGGGAAATCGAATGAATGGATAGAGCGGAGGTTAAGCGGTGAATTTTTTTTATTTTTGTGTGTGGATCCCACGTAATAAACAGATAGCATCAAACCACCGACAGATGGCATAAAACCACTACTAGGGACAACGCACCAACATATTGTGAAGCAAAGCCAACATATTAGGAACAAGCGAATAAGAATGTGAGAGCAAGTAAGGACCCGTAGCAACGCACAATCATTTCTGCTAGTTATTTCTAAAGTATACAAATCATAATTAATGTGCATTGATATATGAATATATATATAGATATATATATGCACGAATCCATATCTTTAAATCTTTTTATTCAAAGATCACGGTTTGCCTTGTATCAATGTTTGTTCTGCAATCAATCAAAACTAGCACAAATAGATTCGCTATAGGGCCTATAAATACCTGGACTTGTGCCTGCCATTCTCCACAAACGCAACAACCCTCAGTCTCAGTTCATACTACCAATTGTTGTGTAGTATTGAAACCCCATGGATCCCAGGTTCAATGTTCAATGGAGTGCCTCTTATATCCAGATGGTGAAATCTCTCATAGCCAAGCACAACACCAACAACAATTAATCGAACGACATGAACAAGAAGCACACTGACATTGTGAATGAGCTCCAAGCATTGTTCCCCATGAAGGAGAAGCATCAAGTAACCAACTTGTACTTTGAACTCATGGTGGAGATGATGCAGACAATGCAAAGCGACAACCAGCGTATAGCACCAAGCAATGCTGGCAAAGCGCCTTCAATACCGGTTCCTAACCCCCTTTTAGTACCGGTTGTGCAACCGGTATTGCTACTTCGGTACTAAAGGAGGGACTTTAGTACCGGGTCAAATAACCGGTATTAAAGGGGGGCCTTTAGTACCTGTTATTTATACCAACCGGTACTAAATTGGCCTCAACCACGTGCAATTTAGTACCAATTGGTATAAACAACCGGTACTAAAGGTTTTTTTTATTTTCTATTTATTCTCTCATTTTCTTTTCTATTTCTTTATTCTATATTGGTATTTCGTATTTGTTTCCTTTACGTATACTAGTTCTAATACACTAATATATATAAAGTTGTATCTATCTATAAGATTACATTTGATATAATATTATATATTACATTGCATCAACATTTGGATCAACTATTCTGAACCTGAGTCCTGACAGTGATGCAGATTTGATCCATCATTGTGGAACTCCCCGCTGGATTTACTACCTCATCCAGAAGAAATCCACTGAGTTGTTCTTGAATTGCCCTGATTTTTTCCATCTCGAGGAGTGCTTCCTTCATGTCTCTCGTCTGTGTCATTGGCAAAGATTATTATATAGTAGATCAATGAGTTTGCACAATTAGAACTAATTTATTGTTAAGAAATTTGTATATGTACTCTAAATTCGTGGTCGGTTATACGCTTGGGACCTACAAAGCCATTGATAAACTCACATACGTAGTATCCGCATAAATTATTTCTCGGATCTGTCTCAAACACTATATATATGGCAAAAGAAGTTATGAAATATTTGTTGTGTTCAAGAAAGTGTCACGAGATGTGGAAATTCATCACATACCAGGAATTCAGGCTCGAAATTAGGTTCCTTCTTGAATTCACTTATGTGATGTCGATGGAAGCGAGCCCATGCTTTGTTAAGAATGTCTATGAGGTTTTGTATTGATCTCTTGATTTCCTCAAAGAGTCCATGATATACACCGCGCTTCGATCAACCGCGATAACAAGGAGTATCTAGTGGAAGCTGTACATATATGCATAGCCAAAGCTAGTTAGTCTTATGTTTAACTGCTAGTTCGAAAAAGAAAAGAGATGGGAAACACACTCACTTGAAGTTGTACGGTAGAAGTATGTACTTCTTATAATGTTGGTTGTATAGAAACTTATATATGTTCTTCAAGGTCCGATTTGGTCTATCTCTTATAGTTGACTTGTTTATAATATCTGGGTCCATGAAACCGATGTTATAGTATCCTTTCCTCCATCAAGTTTGAATCTCCATCCTGCATGATACAAAATCGAATATGAGTTTAGATATCACACAATGACTAGAGTGGGAATTTTGAAGTTAGAGCAAATTAAAGACTTACAGAACCCAGAAACTGATGAGTGACTTGTCAAGTGCATCTTTATTGTAAAGGAAATAGAGTTCCTCCAGCGACACATTTATAATGTCTTCCCCACGGAAATAATCTTGATCTCCAATCCAAACTTCGAGCATGAGTAAATCATTGGTTGCAGCCTCCATGTACCATTGGTGCAATTTGTACATCTTCGTTGGAAGACGGTCCACCAACTGCGGCCACACAAGCGGTTTTCCTAACTCAAATTTCCATTTAGCAGCCCCAGGGTGCTTTGGGACGTGATCCTCCCCTCAAAGTTGAGCTAGGGTGAGATTTGTACCTTTGGCAAATAGAAATAGGTTCTTATCAAACTCCAAAAGCACCTGGAACAGGGCAATCTATTGGTTGGATTGGGTTTCGTGCTGTGGAATACTTGACCTACTTTTCTTCTTTTTCTGAAAAGCCTTTGTTATTAAGCGGTCGTAGTTAGATAGCGGTGGTTTCTCTGCCTTTTTCTCCATGCTTCTAATGAAAGCCCAAAATTTAACCTTATCAAGTGGTGGATCTTTCTTCACGGGAGGTTTTGGTGCGAAGTGAGCTTTAACATCAACATCCACAACTTCATTGATTTCCGCATCAGTAATCTCATAAGCTTTCTTGGGCTCTAGTTACTTCTCCTTCAACTTCTTCTGCTTCTTCTTTGTAGCCGCAGTAGGCAGAACTAAAGGCATCTTTCGCCATGTAGCCTTGCTCATAACATGGGGAGGTGGACTCATGCTAGGATCCCTGTTAGCTGGTGGAGAACGTGGACTCATGCTAGGATCCCTGTCTGCTGGTGGACTCATGCTAGGATCCCTTTCTGGTAGTGGAGAGGGTGCCCTGGCAGATGCCATAGGTGATCTTGCCCTTGAGCCTTGAGGAGATGATCCCAAGGTCGGGGGGATACAAATGCGTAATCCTTATGTAGCACTTGGTCCATAGAATCCAACCATGGATGGCTTCTCCTAGATTCTTTTCCCCATCACCTCTAGGGATCTCTAGTTCCAGGTCATCCCAACCATCGACCACTCGGTCCAGCCCAACTTTGGCATAACCACAAGCTGGAATCTCCATGCCATGAATCGTTTGGCCTTGTGTTGGTTGTTCAGCCACACCATAAGCCACCATGATGAGCTTGTTTTCACGGGAGTAACAAGCTCACAAGGGGATTTCTCAGTGCTGTCATCCACGGGGTGGCATTGGTTGTCCTCAAACATGTCAGAAGATCCTCCAGCTGGGGCTTCCATGGAAGCGATGCTGCTTCGACGCTGAGAGGGACTTACATCGATATTAGCCCCTGATGATGCAGCTGCTTGTTCACTAGCTTGTTTGCTAAGAGCTGGAGCCACATGCTGGTCGATTGCTTCCTCCATTCTTGCCTCTGTCAAAGCTATGTGTTCTTGCAACTCTCGCAGCTGTTGTGCGTATTCGGCCTTACTTCTTTGGTGACTTCTGTAGGAATCAATGTGCTCATGAATGGCAAACTTCCATGGAATTACTCCTTTGCCTCGGCAACGTCCAGGGTGTTCTGGACTATCTAATGTCATAGTCAGCTCGTCCTTCTATCGATCAGGCACGAAATATCCTTCGATCGTTGCCTTTATTAACTCAACAAGCCTCATAGCCGCTTCTCTTAATTCTTGTCCGAACACAAATAATCCATCTTTGGGATTGAACGTGCTGCCATGAGAATAATACCAATGCTTTGCTCGCTCCAGCCATTCGAGAGTCGCTGGTACTATTCCCCTAGCAATTATGTCATCTTCCATCCTCTGCCATTTCATGATTCCCTTCTTATAACCTCCTCGTCCAAGATAATGAAAGTATTTCTTCTGATGAGCATTGTCGGTGTTAGTTTTAGTTTCCTTAGCGCTCTTTTGCGACTATTTGAACTGCACAAATGAATCCCAATGATTTCTTAACTTCATGTGCTTTATGAAATCTGGGGTAAGGCCCTTCTTTATGTAATCTTTGTTCAGGTTCTTTTTGTATGTCTGAAAAGCAATTGCACCCTTATGAAAGCTCCAATCTTTCACTTTTGCTTCATCTACACCTTCGAACATGAAATTTTCTTTTATCTGCTCCCATAATATTTCCTTCTCCCCATTAGGGACCACACTTATTGGGACCATGATTGTGGGGACCACGCTCTCATCGATTTCAGGGCTTTTCCAATTCTGAAAGCTTATTGGGATTCTATCTCTAACAAGAAATCCAATTTGATTCATCAATTTGGTCTTAGCATTGTCTGGAGCAGTTGGTTCACCCTCTTCATTAATTTCCATGATGATGAGACGTCCCTCTAGCTTCTTCTTCGGGCCTCTTTTCCGTTTAGGCCTTCTCGATCCAGATGGCTGGAAATGAAAGAACTATTAATTCCCAATAATCTTAATAAATATAGAATTCAAATCGTGTTTATGTATACTAATTGCTATATCTCTTTGTTTCCCATCATTGCCTCACTCGGCAATTGGTTCCTCCTCATTGCCATCACCAGACACGTTGAGGTAGATGTCAGTTTGGCTGTGATCGACCTCTTCGTTTGGTTGATCGTTCATGCGACCTTGATCAATCAAGTCCATTAGGTATTCCTCGTCCAATCGGACCTGCTCATCCTCTGATCGTGCCACTTTAACTAATATAATATAAAAAGTATTATTCTAAGAAATAGTAGCCATCAACAATAAAAAGAATGACTAAAAAAAGAATCAAACACTTGGTACAATTTGTTACAATAAATGACTAAAAATTTATTTACATTGAATTGCGCGTCATTTACAACCATCATCAAATATTTTCTAAAATATTATGCACAATTATTACAAAAATGACTAAAAAATAAATGACTAATAGTTATATATTTTGTAACAATAAATGAATAAAAAGAATGAAACACTTATACAATTTGTTACATTTCTAATATTTATGCACATTTCTATAATTTATTGAACTATTTGATGAATTTGTAATATAAATGACATCCAAAATATTTACAACGAAACGTAGTCGTTCACCATCATAAAATTTCTTGGAAATTTCTAGAAGTATCAAAGTAATTATCATTTTTTAGACATTTCTAACAATTAACAGGATACAATAAACATGGCATAATCAATGTTGTATAATTTACAATTAATAGACTTTTCCAAGAATTTTTCTATATTTTCTAGCTAATTCAAGAATTTTTCTATAATTTCTAGCTAATTCAACAATTTTTCTACAATTTCTAGCTATTTTCATATATTGCAGAAATAAAACAAGGAAAAAAACAAAAAAATGATGTCACCCGACCACGGGCTAAGGTCGGTAGAGAAGACACAAAGCCCGCGGATGGCCGTGCGGTACGTGCACGGGGAGGGGGCGGCATTAGGGATGGCAATGGAGTGGGTTGGGGTCAGGTGGAGCTTCGGCAGACCCACCCTCGAAACCCGAGAATAAAACCCACCCAAACCCGAACCTTGTTTCGGGTGACAATGTGCACCCGCCCCCGAAACCCGCGGGTGCCCGAAACCTGACGGGCCCCCTGAAACCCGAGCAAGATAGTGACATATCACAGTTAACGAGCGAGGGGCGGGGACAGGCGGCAGCGCTCGCAAGCGAGGTGTGCGAGCGCCACCGTGGTGAGGGCGAGGGGAGCAGGCGGCGCCGCGGGCGAGGTGCGGTTGTGCGGGAGTGAGTGCGGGCTTGCGACGCAATGCAGGGAGAGTGGGAGACAGCCAGATGGTGGAGTGGGTGGAAGAGGATAAGGTTGGGAGAGTTACATATCTAGGGTTTCCAATTGCTTGTTGGGTTGGGCTACATCTAATTTTTGGGCTAGAATGTAAACTTTGGGGCCTCGTGGGTCACCTGCGGGGGGGATTAGAAACCTGCCCCTGCCCAGTTTTAGGTCCCTGAACCCGCAAACCCGTGGGGGAGGAGGGGGGACAGATCTGCCCCTACCCCTATTGGGTCTAAAACCCGTGGGTTTCAGGTCCAAGCCCGCTCGAATGTCATTCCTAAGCAGCGTTGCCATCGGGGTGAGGAGGCTAGCGGAGAGGCAGAGGTGCTGTGCGAGGAGGGCCAGCTGCACGAGAAGGGACTCCAATCGAACTCAGGTTGTCAATAAAGTCAACACAAAACTCAATGACCTCCTTTGTTCCATATCCATTTGCGATGCTTCCTTCTGGATGGGTAGGATTATGAACATATTTCTTCAGAACTGCCATAAACCTCTCGAAAGGGAACATATTGTGTAGAAATATAGGACCGAGAACAAAAATCTCTTCAACAAGGTGGACTAGAAGGTAGGTCATGGTATTAAAGAAGGAAGGTGGAAAGACCATCTCAAAGCTGATAAGGCATTGCACCACATCATTCTACAGCTTTAGTAGATTGTTTCGATGGATTGCCTTCTGAGAAATCATGTTGAGGATTGCACATAGCTTCACGATTGCAATTCTCACATTCTCTAGTAGAGTACCCCTCAGTGCAACAGGCAGCAATTGTGTCATCAAGATGTGACAGTCATGGGCCTTTAGATCTATGAATTTCTTCTCTTTAATATTTATTATTCCCTGTATATTTGAGGAGTAGCCCGATGGGACCTTGATACTATTCAAGCACTCAAACATGCTTTCCTTCTCTTTCTTGCTGAGAGTGTAACTGATAGGATGCAAGTAATGTCCATCATCTCTCTTTTCTGGATGTAGGCCAACTCGTTGTTTCATACATTTCAGGTCCCGACATGCTTCAATTGTATCCTTTGCCTTTCCATATGTACCTAGGAAACCAAGCATGTTCGTAAAGATTTTTCATCAGGTGCATCACATCGATTGCATTATGGACATCAAGGACTTCCCAATAACGTAGCTCATGTAGACTTTTTCTTCCACATGGGTGCATGTCCATCCTCGTCGTTCGTAACAGGTTGGCTATCAGAGCCCTTGCCAATGTCTACTCTCACATCTTTTATCATAGAAAATACACGTTTACCATTACGGTGAACGGGCTTAGTACGTTTTTCTTCCTCCCTTTCAAAATGCTTCCCTTTCTTTCTTAATGGGTGCTTAGCAGGCAAAAATTGACGATGGCCCGTATACGCGACCTTTCGACAGTGTTTCAAATACATGCTGCAAGTATCATCTAAACAGTGCATGCAGGCTCGATATCCCTTATTTGTCTGTCCAGACAGATTACCAAGTGCGGGTCAATCATTGATGGTTACAAACAGTAATGCTCGTAGGTTAAAATTCTCCTTTTTATCCTCATCCCACACACGTACACCTTCTACCTTCCATAACATTAAAAGTTCATCAACCAACGATATTAGGTAAATATCAATGTCATTGATAGGTTGTTTTGGCCATGAATAATTACCGGCATCATAATGAACTTCGTTTCATGCACATCCAGGGCGGAAGGTTCAACAGACATAAGGTCACAAGCCAAGTGCTATGACCACTACTGAACTCACTGAATGGATTGAATCCATCTATACTTAAACCAAATCGTATGTTCCTTGCATCCTTTTCAAACTCAAAAAATTCTCTGTCAACTATTCTCCACTAGGACTCATTAGTGGGGTGTCTAATCATTTCATGTTGCTTACATTCTTCTTTGTGCCAATGCATCAACTTTGCATGTGCCTTGTTTCTGAACAAATGCTTCAAGCGTGGTACTATAGGGAAATACCATATTACCTTTGCAAAAAATTTCTTCTTGCTGGCCTGCCCCTCAACATTACTGGGTCATCTCGCCTGATCTTATAACGCAGCGCTTCGCACATAGGATAAGCCTCCAATTTCTCGTAGTCCTCATCGTGATGGAGGATATAATCATTAGGACATGCATGTATCTTTTGTACCTCCAAACCCATATGGCAAACAACCTTTTTGCTTCATACGTTGAGGACGACAATTCGTTCCCCTTGGGAAGCATGTTCTTTATAATTTTCATTAACTCATCAAAATCCTTATCAGAAACTCCATTTTTTTGCCTTCCATTGCAGCATTTCCAGTGTGGTACCCAACTTTTTGTACCCCTATTTGCAATCTGGGTGCAACAATTTCTTATGATCATCAAACATATGCTCAAACTTCTTTCAGTCCTTCACATTCTCGCAGTCTTCCTTTGCATCTCATAGCACCTGACCTAAATCATCGGTCGGACCTTCTTCTGCAACCATCTCTTCTTTAGCCTCGTCCATTGCAGCATCTGCAAAGGCACCTCCTTGAGTCCAGTCAGGAATGTAGTTATCATCTTCTTCATCATCATCATCTTCCATCATAACTCCTCTTTTCTCCTGCTTGGTTCAAATGAAATAGTTAGGCATGAATTCCGAACTGTATATGTGAGTGTGAATAGTCTTTCTGGTTGAGTAATCCTTCTCAGTTTTGCAAATTCAGCATGGACAACAAATGGAACCAGACGACGACTTGTTGGACTCTACCAGATAGAGAAAACCACGCAAGCATTAATGTACTCCATGGAGCGTTTGTCCACATTGTACATCCATTGTCGATCCATCTACAAAATATTGCCGAACCAAAGATATTCTGATCATCCATATAATTATACCTAAAACATAACAAACATGATACAAATTTTATTAAACTCAAATGTTGCTGAAAGTTTAGATAGAAATACACAAATTTAAATTTTAGACCCAAACAACGTGATAAACTATGAGGCTTCACCCGGTACTAATGGGTGACCTTTAGTACCCGTTGGATCCCCCAACCGGTACTAAAGGGGGTCACAGGGGGCTCCTAGGAAACTAGCCGTTAGACCCGATACTAATGTTCACATTAATACCGGGTCAAAAATCAACCGGTACTAAGGGCTAGAACAATGCTTAGTTTTCCAGTAGTATCATCTGATCCATTATGAAGTCTATGCAGTCATGTTTCTAGAGATTTTAAAAGTTTGATGTCTATCTATAATCTGGCATGGAAGTTTCAAAGAAAACAACTTTTTCAACAAAAATGGTGGTCAAAACTAAGGGTGCGTTTGGTTGCGAGGACGAAGTGGGACGGGACGGGACGATCCCACTTCGTCCCGCGTTTGGTTGGAGGACAGGTGGGACGGGGACATCCCAGGGAGGGAATATACCCTCCAGATGCGGGATGCCCCCATCCCACCAAAACGAGCGGACGGAGGCATCACACTTCGCCCCCCGTCA
>NC_028453.1:12083621-12085184 GCF_000263155.2 Setaria italica
GCCGCGGGCGAGCGCGGCCCGGCGCGGGCGGGAGCTCCGCCGCGGGCGAGCGCGCCACTGCGGGCGGGAGCTCCGCCGCGGGCGAGCGCGGCCGGCGCGCCGCCGTGGGCGAGCGCGGCCGGCGCGGGCGGGCGCGCCCGGCGCGGGCGAGCGCGGCCGGCGCGCCGCCGCCGGCGAGCACGGCCAGCCCCTGAACGGTGGTTAGTATGACAGGTGGGCCCCACGAACGGTGTTAACAGAAGGAGAAAACGGTGCTCGTCCCGTCTGTCGCAATCTCTCCAACCAAACAAAAAATTGGGACGACCCCATCCCATTCAACCAAACAAGAAATGGGATCATCCCATCCCGAAAAACTGGGACGGGACCGTCCCGTTCTACATTGTCTCCCAACCAAACGCACCCTAATGTGACAACTCACGACCTTATATCAAGGATCATAGTAACATATTACGTGTGCATGTACTCATACTGGTGGAAAACGCTGCATTAGTCCCAGTTGGTAGGGGTCGAAGATCCCAAAAATTCATCTGGGACTAAATTTTCGAGACAAAAGGGAGTTCTTTAGTTCCAGGTGAATCACCTGGGACTATACCAATCGGGACTAAAAAGGTTAAAAAAATAAAAAAAATTGGGCCACGTGCCAGGCGGGCCAGTCACCCGCCCGCCGCCACCCGCCTTAGCTCCATCGCCCGCGACTCCGCCCGCTGCCCGCGCCTCCACTCGCTTGGCCGCCCACGCCCGCTTGCCGCTCGGCCGCCTGCTGCCTCCGCCGGCCCGCTCGGCCGCCCGACTACCCGCGCCCGCCGCTGCTCGGCCTCCCACCCGCGCGGGTGCCGCCCACCCGCTCGGCTACCCGCCGCCTCCGGCTGGCTAGCGTCGCTCCCCCGCGTGCCAGCCCTGCCCTTGCCCCGCGCCGCTCCTCACTCCTAGTGAGGGGCGAGCAAAGGGGGAAGGGGAGGGTCAGCAGAGGGGGAGGGGGCGGCGGTGGCGGGAGGGGAGGGGGTGGCGGCAGTGCAAGGTGAGGAGGAGAGGGAGAGGAGGCAGAGAAAAATGCTGGAGGTGAAAGCAAAGAGGCGCTAGAGGGAGAGAAAGGGTGAGGAGGAGAAGATAAGGGTGAGCAGGGAGCTGCGTGGAGGGACATTTTGTCTCTGTTGGAGCTACGAACCGGGACTAAAGATCCTCCTTTTATCCCGGTTGGAAATTAACCGGGACTAAACCTTTTGTCCTGATTGGAATTACCAACCGGGACAAAAAGGGGGGGGGGTCTTTTGTCCCGATTGGAATTTCCAACCGGGACAAAAGGGGGAGCGTCAGTAGGATTTTTTGGAGCCGTTACAACCGGGACTAAAGGGGGGCCTTTAAGTCCCGGTTTGTATTTACAACCGGGACTAAAGTTCCCCTCCCCCTTCCCGGCGGTGGCCTTCGGTGGCACAATTTTGACTCAGAACTAACGTCACTTTAACAAGGGTCCAATATTAACCGGTACAAAGGGGTGGATGGAAAGTCATTCTCTACTAGTATTAAGAGAGACAATGGGCCCGGCAACAATTCCTTCCGCCATTA
>NC_028453.1:12085284-12149762 GCF_000263155.2 Setaria italica
AACCTATATATTGCCATGAGAGAGCAAGAGATAACTATCAGGTGAAAGGGCCTCTAGCATAATGGTTAGAGCACCTAAGTAGCACCCAGCATATCCGGGTTCGACTCCCCGTGGGAGCACATTAAAACAGTCTTGAATAAAAAAATATAAAAAATAAGTAATAAAAAAATTATAAAAAATATGCTGACCTGGGTAAAAAAAAAGAGAGATAACTACCGTGGCATCATTAGCGCGTTGTTTGATCTTAATGCAGTCGCCACCATGAAGTCATTAGCGTGTCGTTTCATCTTATCACCACAAAGTTCCTGGTGTGGAACCAAGTGTATGCTCCACAAATCTTAAGTCGTATTGTTGGGGGCATGCATGTAGGGCTAACTATTGAAAATTTAAACCTTACTTATTTGACTACATGAACTGAAACTAACAAAAGGAATTTCTTGAATTTTTTTTTTGAAATGTAATTTCTTGAAATTGGAATCACAATAACTGAGTAACATGCCAGAATCGGAAGTGAAGATAGCGAAAGATATAACTCCATCTTGAACTATACATACATGAGGTCAGTATTGTCAAAAAGGGTAAATAACTAAGGGAGTAGACAACATGATCATCGTACACAAAGATCCAGAGATCCGGAAAAAAACACATTTCGATTGCTCCAAAAAATTGAAACTTGGCACTGTAACTAAGTCCTTATCAGTTTGAGACATGGCTAACACAAATTTAAGAAGAGTTGTTTCATATTTTTTTGTGTGAACTTATAATAAGTTGCTACGTAAAATTTTAGAATATGCATTATGTACCTTGCACCGAATATTTTCTATGGTTGTGCCCTCCTTTATCATGATTTGACCACTTTCTAGGATATGGCCTTTTTTGTGTAGGTTGCTTCTTGTTCTCAGTGTCCAGTTCTAATATTGCCTTGACACCCACTTCAACAAAGGCAAATGTATAGTTTCGCCTCACAATTTGACTTCGTAATCGTGCTTTCAAATATAAGAGAGGCTCCCCTGGCACCCACATTCGTATCAGTTAAACTATCTCTTCCCCGAATTATCATGAAAAAAGAAAAAAAACAACTCCTTGTAGAGAAGAAATAAATGAAAATAATCAAAGAGTTGCCACTCTTCACTGAGGTACACTAGAGGATTATTTGCCGTTCCATTATTGTTTCAATTCACTGCCATGTGAATGGTAGTAAACACTGAAATTTTGATCTTCGGTTTACAAGAAAATGAAAAATATGTGCCCTTTATGCCATGGTTGCTAGACCAAAAGTATGACGACTCAACAGCATGCGCTTCATATAACCGAAGAATACCGTTACAAGTAGATTATCAGTGTGTTAGTTGCCCATAAATTAAACATGTTGACTTGCCATCGTTACGACATTAGGAAGCGACTTTGGGGGCTGGAGGAAACAAAGAAAAGTGCACCCGGGCCCGGCCGGCCGGCTACCCATGGCCATCCTTATCAGCGATATATGTTACTCTACGTTCTTGTAAGCCTATCTCGTGGATATATCATATATCTGGTTATGCGAGATCTGTGCTTCCATGGTCGTCCTCCCTTCTCACAGCGTCAGCACCGTGTGGTTTGAAAAGAACGATATCATTAGAAATAAAGAAGCACAACAAAACCACCGCCACAAGGCCTAGAAACATTCTAATGCCATAAATTAAATTTTTTCGGAGGCCACACGTTTGGTTGTTGATCTACTAGTCTGATCCATTGTGAAGTCTATGCAGTTATGCGTCGAGAGATTTTAAAAGTTAGATGTCTCTCTATCTATAATATGGCATGGAATTTTCAAAGAAAACAATGTATTCAACAAAAAAATGGGGGTCAAAGCTAATGTAAAATATTATGTTTGCATGTACTCAATATGTACAATGGGCCGGGGCAACAATTCCTTCACTTTGAATCTACATATGAGTACGTACGTCCAACATATATATTGCCTGTCTCGGACAAAGAAAACGTATATATTGTCTTGAGAGTGATCAAGAGATATTGACTTATGTCGTATTATTGGGGGCCATGCATGCATGTAGGGCTATTTGAATGTTTAAACCTTAATTGACTACAAAAACTACGAAAGGAATTTCTTGAAATTGGAAGCACTGGTATACATGCCAGAATCGGAACCGAAGATGTGCCAAGTTTGCATGTTCTTTTTCCAAAAGTTGCCATGCAAACTTGCTTCGTAGAAATTTAAACAAAAATGACAAAATTCACATGCATGTGCACCCCAAGACAAATTCATACATAGCATCAGAAGTTTAAGACATGTGGCTAACACAAATTTAAGAAGAGTTGTTTCATATTTTTTATGAGTGCCTTTTGTGCCTCTTATATTCGAAAATACAATCAGAGAAGTCAATTTGTGAGACGAAACTATACATTGCTTTTGTTGAAGTGGGTGTCAAGGCACTATTAGAACAGGGCATTGAGAACAAGATTATTACAAGAAGCAACCTTATATATATATAAAAAAAAGGACATATCCTACAAAGTGGTACAGTGAGGACGACGATGCTAAAGCCTGAAGTCCAAGATCTCGCATAACCAGATATATCCATGCAATAGGCTTACAAGAACGTAACATTGATCGAGAGGTTTTTAATCCACGATAGCCTTATGATTTACATCCTCAATGTACCATGTCCCAACAATAGTCTTAATCCATAACGATCAACCCATGGTTTTAAATACGCGAATTTTTTATTATCGGATTAAAATTTATTTGTTTCATGTGAAATTCTTGAAGAATTTGCCTCGATGATAAAAGCTTCGCACTCGAGGGTGATCCACGCGTCCTTATGAGAACAACAACCGTGGTCTCCGTAGACTCTGTTGACCAGTAGTACTTCATTTTGGGCCGTTAAACAATTGGAGGCCCGAAATAGCATTCTCGTCTCGTCTGGGCCGCTCGCTGGTCTTCCGGCCACCCAATTCCCCAATTCACGCCTGCCCGGTGCTCGTCCGCTCGCGCGTCTCCTCCTTCTAGAACCTTCCCCTCCGGCGGGATGCTCCTTCCCAAGCTTCCGAGCCCTTCCCGCCCATGGCGCCCTTGCCTTCTACCAGGCGCGCCTCCCCCTCGCCCTCTTCCTTGCCCCCGCATCTCTGCGAGGACCTTGCCAGGACGACGGCACCCGCTCTCCGCCACCGCCTCCTCCTCCGGGGATTCCCCACTTCCTCCCGCAAAGCCGTCCGCATCGAAGAAGTCGCCGGATGAGATCGGGAGGTGGAAGGCGGTGCCACCTGGAATGCGCGAGTCCGTGGCTGTCCATGAAAGCGAGGACCCGTCGACGCCACCGGCGCCACGGACAGCCCTGTGGTCGGCGAGACGGAGGGCGCGCGCTGCATGGCGGAAGATGGCATCGTGGGTGCCCAGGAAGGCCCGGAGCGTCATGCTGCTCAACCTGGTCACCCTGATCTTTGGTACGGTCGTATAGGTCCTCGCCTTATTGAGAGTTACGGGTTGTCCCTGTTTGCATCTCATCTGTTCGATGTTAGGCCTGAGAGAAAAAAATGGTGAAGTGGGGGTCTATTATTAGGTGCTCATTTCTCTGAAAATTCGGCTATTTGTCACTCTCAACATGTGGATTCGCAAATTTTGTTGAAAGATGTGGTTTCCATTTCATCTTTTACATTATCAGCATATAGGGCCACAATTAATTCCATTTATTCCACATTTCTGGTATGTAAGATTAATAAAACGATGTATTTTAATAGTGTCATCAAGCGAAAAACACATGTATAAATTTTCAAGAAATATTGTTAGGAACATGCAAAGCTTGCTTTACCTCATCATCTGCTTTGTATTTGGTGAGTTATAGTAGTTACTCTGAATTTTTCTCCCACATATTCAGCTAACATAGTTCTTTCTTCCAGCTAGCAACATTTCGGTTGTGAAAGAGGCGGAGACTCTGTTGGATCCTGACCTTTTCAATATGTTAAGGTTCACCATAGCAGCCATTCCATTTGTGCCATTGTTACTAAAATCACTCAGAGATATGCAAATCTTTGTTAGAGGACTAGAGTTGGGCATTTGGGTAAGCTTGGCCTACCTGGCTCAGGCTATTGGTTTAGTTACAGCTGATGCTGGCCGTACATCTTTCATTTCTGCACTCACTGTAAGAACTCTTTCTCAGGAACTCTGCAATAATGTCTTACCTATAGTATATGATTGTATCACTGTTCTTTATTCAACTGCTACAGGTTATCATTGTCCCTTTCTTGGATGGTCTTGTTGGGGCAGAAGTACCTCCATATACATGGTTTGGAGCACTTTTATCACTTCTTGGTGTTGCTATGCTGGAGCTAAGTGGTTCTCCGCCATGTGTAAGTTGGATTATCTACATGGGTGGGTTAACATGTTTGTTTGGACCTTCCGTCTGCTTGTCTTATGGCATATGATACTGTGCTCTGCGCCTCTGCCAATATTACTGTTGTCTTAAACTTTGTCTCATTATATCACTGCTTTTGTAATGCATATTTTGAATGCTTCAGAAACAATTACATAACATGCATTTGCCATACTGATTGATGTTCTCAATTCTCATCCCATGCTCTCATCAGGTTGGTGATCTTCTAAACCTCATGAGCTCCTTTTCTTTTGCAATTCATATGCTCAGAACTGAGCATATTTCCAGAAATATGAAGAAAGAGAATTTCTTAACTCTTGTTGGATGTGAGGTTAGTGTTCTGACTGAAACTCACTGCCTCAGTCATGTGAGTTCTTTTCTGTTCCCCTTGTCAACTTTTTTGAACAAGTGCTGTTAAACCAGGTGTTCGTTGTAGCTATAATATCAGCAGCCACATACATTTTGAAATGCTTCATCTGGAACGTGCAACACTGGAATTTCAAATCATGGCCACCAACAGAGTTATTTGGTATGGCTATGTCGTTGCCCTGGCCAGCAATTCTTTACACAGGAATATTCTCAACTTCATTTTGTTTATGGGCAGAGGTTTGTATTTTGTCATCAGGTATGCTCTTTGCAGATGAGCCCATTTTTATTATCGCTAATGATTTTCCTTTTTCCAGGTGGCTGCTATGCGCGATGTATCGGCTACAGAAACTGCAATAATTTACGGTCTCGAACCAGTATGGGGTGCTGCTTTTGCATGGGCAATGCTTGGTGAGAGATGGGGCATGACAGGATTTGTTGGAGGTATTTTCATCATAGGTACGCTTGTCACGTTCTCAGTAACATCTTGTATTATAAATTTCAATATTTCAGTTATAGTAATTTTGATATGTCTCCCTGAGAAGTTTTCAGAATGAAAAGTTGACCTTGATTCTCCCTTCTTTTTCAGCCAGCATTAGGCATAGAAGTTGACCTTATTTTGTTCCTAATTTTGTTTTTCAGTCGGTAGCTTGATGGCTCAGATATTTGGATCAATCCCAGATACATCTGGAGGGGACACTTACCAGTTGAACAGCTGAGTAAATACTGTACATAGGTAGCCTTTCTTCATGCGCCCCAACAAATTGCAATCCGTGATGAAGCATTTTTTCCCTTTCATACGGTAGCTGTTGGTGCCTATTAACCTAGCAAGGATGACAATGAAAGGAAATCTAACAGATATGACTAGTAGGCAGTAGTACAATGAAGCAATTGGCTTGACAAAGATGAAGGTGGCTGAAGAGTGGTAAGGGCAACTCAGGCACACGAACTGTAATCCAAATTGCTACCATGTGACTCCCCAACACAAATCCATGCTGAATTGTGGCGTTGATCACATGACCGGTTCAGATGGGAAATGATTCAGTTCAATCAGGTCAGGAAACTGAAACACGGATATGTTGTGCATTTCTAACTTTTGAGTCCGCTGTTTCCTGTTGTAAATCCAAACAGACGATTAAAAACAGTATTTGTCGTTTTCTTTTGAGTAACATTCTTGTTGTTTAACATGAACCTGTTTCCTCGCTGATTTTGCATCAAGCTTATCTCAAAGCGTCAGAAACATATTGATCAGCCCTTCTCTCATCATACTGCTGTCAGAATCAAGACAGCCTGTGTGTAGCCCACGCACCCCTGCTAACAATGCTTCCAGACGGCCAGTCCTATCCTCATTAGCCCGGGAACCTCCATTTCACCAGCAACAGGGTTGCCTGGCGTTTCAGGCATTAGGTAATCCGATCCTTCATCTTGATTGGCTCCATGGTTTCATTGGGTTGCCTACCCCGACTCGGGCCCCGGCCCGCCTGTCATTGCAGCCGCAGTGTGCCGGACCCTCGCCAATAAAACTGGTCACGTACCTCTGACCACCGTCCACACCGGCCTGTGTGTCTCCTGATTGTCCTCTTTAGGTGAGCGCATTCAGTGGCATCACGAGGCCTGGAGGCGAGGGCTGCTGTGGCATCCATCGCCTGTGCCTGGCATCATTTTCCGAACGCTGCCGGCGTCCAAGGAACAGGGCACCTGTGTGGCAGCTATCACCACCGCAGCAACGCAAGTTCAGTCACCAGAGACGACTGACCGGGTGCCGCTCTTTCGCCCTCCTAGCACCTGGGTTTTTTCAGAACAATGATCAAGAATTGCTAATCCCTGCTACAATGGCCTTGGGCAGTCTTGATAGCTCCTGGAAGTCATAGTTGTTATCTGCCTTGATCTGGTGATTTCAGAAGCTGTCGGATCAAACAGATCAGGTGGTGCGAGTGGCAAACTTTGTTGGAACCACAACACCTCTTGAGACAAACAAAAATAGGACGTGGAAAGGAACATACTAAAAACAAAAGAGGAAAAGATGTAAGGAAGTTGTAGGACAAAAAGAATTGAGGTGGGAGAAAATAAGACAAAATTAGAGATTGGCCACTACTTGGCTAAGTAGTGGTCGACCACTAAATATCAAACTCTGAAATATGTCAGTAAAATTCATACGTCAGGAAGTCTAAGGAAAGATATAACCAGGTTGTACTTCCAAAACCCCAGGTTGTACAAGTCAAAACAGGAGATAGCTTCTACTCCTTCCACTTTCTATATTTTTGTTACAGGGAATGTGGAGGATTGCAAATAAGAAGACAAACGGTAAATCTAAATATGTAACTAACTCAAAAAGAGGAGGGGACACGATAGGCTGGCTGTTCAATAGTTGTTGCTGTTGTAGCCGATGTAGTTGTTGCGGTACCGCATCCCGTACTGCTCATAGAAGGTGTCTCCATAGTTCACGGCCTTGATTTCCACCATGCGACGATTACTGTCCACCTCCTGGACCGCGCCAAAGACGATCTCGTTCGTCGCCTCGCAGCTCTGCTCATAGAACGTCTGTGGGCCTGTGGAGTACTGCCTGTGCTGCTGCAAATGTTGCTGCTGGTGATACAGTTGCTGCTCTGGCTGCTGCTGTTGAGGGTGGTGGTGATGGCTGTCCCAGCCGTTGAAATAAGGATGCCCGTGGCGGACATGGTGGTGGATCTTCTCAGGCTCCTTCGTCATGAACGCGTAGTTCTTCTGAGGGGTTGGTGCTCTGGTGTCCAGAGGTGGAGGCGTCTCATCGTGTGGGATGGCATAGCTATCTTGCACTGGCCATGGGTTAGCTCTTCGCTGTTGGTGATGGTACTGGCTGTTCAGGCGCTTCTTTTTGGAACCTAATATCTCCGCCACGGATGATTTTGCCCCTCCAATGAGTTTGCCAACTGAGGTGAAGAACCCCTCTTCAGTTTCCTGTTTTGCAGCTTCATGTTCCCTTGGGATTAGTGGGGGACGAACATAAGGATTCATAGGCTTCTGGTACGGAGGGATACTTGCAATGCTGGGTCTTGGAGGAATTTGAGGTTCCTGTATGGTAAAATTTGTATTTAGAGATGTAACTGTAAAATTAATACATGAATGACGCAAGCAAAGATAATACATTTGGTCACCATCTCTATTTTAACAATAGTCTAAAATACATCAACAAAGTAATTTTCATGATTTATTTTCTATGCGCTTTTCTATAGATGTTTTTGAGTGTCCTTGATATCAATACACTTTGGTTGTTCATTTTACCTAACAATTCACTGCCTAACCAATAAAATCAGTTATCTAAAGCTGGAATATCATCTAAACACCTAGTTACTTGAATCATTTATTTAGATGAGCTAACAAGCCTGCATTTTAACTTATGGTACACATAGTTTTGGTAGTTGTGAGTATTGGTGTTGGACATAGAGAGTGAACAGGCTGGAATAAAAGGATGACGAATACTAGCTCTAGGGTAACCAAAGGCTACTGATAAAGTACCCATGCACCAATCTGCTGGTTTACAGCAGGCCTACAGGGGTTGTCGTACACGCGCTAGTTGGCCAACTCTACCTGCTGGCTTGCAAATGTATTCTGGAATAAATTGAAATAGTATGACTAACTTACATCCGTTGTTGATGCCATCCCCAAAACCCGTCGTTGGAGCAATGCAAGCATGTAACCAAAGAAACCAGCAGCAAAAAGCAATGCAATTCCTGTGAGAATTGATAATCAGTAATTAGTGATCGTAGATGTAATAGGGCCTTTCAAAAAATTTGTCATGTCATTTGAATAGTGAATTCAATGCCAATCTGTCTGAATTCACCGAGCAGTAGTCAAATCTTTGGTCAAGCAATACTAATTGAAAGCTTAAGTGCAGCATACCTAGAGGAAAACCAGCTTCATAATGATATGCACAGTCATCATCATGTAGTGGAATCTCCCGGATTGCTTGGTTTCCTCTATCGATGACCATGAGGGAGCAGCTACTACTGATGTACTGGATTTCAAAATCAGTTGAGAATTTTGCATCATCACTCGGCCCATCTATGTGCCCTCCTCTAATTGATTTCCCTCCAGCAATTGTTGTAACCCCTAATATTATTAGAACATAATTTGTCAAGAACTTCATCTGCAAAATAATAAATAAGGACATTCACAGGATCTACAGGAAGATCCTAAACGAATTCCACCGAAAGCCAGACTCAATTGGAATAAAGATGCATAATCCCTTCCGAAGAGCGTAAATTAATTAGTCCATTATGAAGGTAAACAGTTACAAGAGAAACACGAATGTGCTAAAAGAGTTTGAACATTAAAAACAAACGGCAAGGCTCGACCAGCTGTACAAATTTGAAGCAAAACATATTGCTAATCAAGAGTAAAGAGTAGAATGCTGTTTATATTTTCTTTCACCACAATTTCCTCTAGGTATAAAGTTTGAAATAAGTGCTGAAGAAGCAATTGTTTGGCACAAATAATCTTCTGATTCACTCTGACATGCTACCTCATTCCAGATGCAATTTTTGGGCACAAGTACTAAATAAGTGGAGAAGCTCGAGGAAAATCAAAGAACATAGGATGCTTGGGGGGACCAGACAATGTCATGTGGGCTACCCCAGAATGGGCCATTTTAGCTTACCTGTATCACTGATCTTTCTTATTGCCATGTTCATAGCGTCTGCAACATAAATGTTGCCCCTATCATCCACAGTGAATCCCTTAGGATGGTTCATCCTCGCTTCTCGCAGCCTTCCATCCACATGACCAGATAAACCTTCTGGAGAACCAGCAAGAAGCTTCGGCCTGCTATCTGCATTGTTGGATCCATTTTCAGAAGATTCATCAGGATGAGATAATCTGGGAAGCATCTTTTGCTAAACAAAATGTGGGTGATAACTTCACTACTGTAAAATATAAATGATATTGTTGCAGTGAGGGAAGTGTGACTGACATGACATTTTCCCATACAAATAATGTCAAAAAATTTCAATGGTACCAACCTTTAGTAACATTAGACAGGGGATATTGCTAGTAATTTCAGGCAACTAATTCATACAAAATTTTCACTAACCATTTTTCAGATGAACAACAACTTCTAACATGTGAAAGCAAGGAAGTAAAGAAACAGTTCATAAACAATGGAAGTGAAAGATACTGAAGGAAGACTCCACAAACAAGGGGAGCGAAAGCGACCACATTGCAAAGAATTATCATGTCACATGTCTATAATAGACATCGATAAACCAACAAACATTGCACAATCAAGGAACAGCCTTTGCCGAAATTAGCATGCAACATCACCCCCTACCAACCACCCACAAGAACAACTCATTCACATCATCCACGCTTAGCAGAATCCCATGAAGGCCAATTTATAACCAAACCTGAAAAGGACAGGGAGTGATTTCGGAAGCAGAGCGTGCTCACATCGTGACAGCGGCAGCTGGACCCTGTAGATGTTGCTGTTGATGGAGTCGAGCACGAGCAGGTCGCCGGCGGGGGTGACCTCGACGGCGTGCGGCTCGATCCCCAGCTTGCTGCCGTCGAACACCGTGTCCACCGCGTACCCGCCCTCGTACCGCACCATGGACCGCGCCGACGACGCCGTCCCCGCCGCTGACACCACCAAAATCCCGAGACGGCGAGCCGAGTCAAGAAAAGGAGCGAACGAATAAGCCAAGAATCGGAGAGACCGCGGCGATTACCCGTCTTGGTGGCGGCCGATTTGAGCGACCAGAGCCGCTTCGCCACCGCCGACGCCGTGGTGGACACGAGCCTGCCCGCAATCCCTGCCACCCGACACATTTCAATCGATCAATCAATCAGAGCAGGCAGGAAGGAAGCCGCCGACCAAGCGAACCGAACGAGGCGGCGATGCCGAGGAATAAAGGAGCTCACTTGCGGGGTAGGAGGACGCGGCGGAAGCGGACGGGAAGAAGGCGGCGCTGAGCAGGAGGGCGGCGGCCAGGAGCGCCGGCAGGCCCGCCGCGGCGGCCTTGGCCCCCATTGCTTGCTTGCTCTACCCCACCGCGCGAGCGCAGCTCCAAGAACCGAGAGGAAATGGAGAAGCTTTCAGGGGAAGGGGAGCAGAACCGCGGAGGGGAAGGGCTGTGTCTGTGTGGGGAGATATGAAGAGGAGGAGGAAGAAGCCATTTGAGGACAAAGTAAAGAAGGTTCAGAAAGCACCAAGAATCCGGCCTCTTTTGGGGCCCGGCGGTTCTCGCTCGCCGGGTGGAAAAAGAGGGCGGAGAGAGAGGGGTAAAGCGAGGAGGGAGGGAGGGAGGGAGGGAGCGCGGTGAAAGAGACGAGGAGGTGGATGTGGTGGCTGCCGCTCTGGCTGCTGCAGCTGGAGGACGCTGCTGTTACTACTCGCCATCTTGCCTCGCTCGCTACCCTCCCCCGTCTCTCTCTGGTTTCCGTCGTTCCGTGGGACGGTGGGAGGTTTTAGAGGGGGCCCGCCTAGGAGGGGGGGAACTGGCGTGCCTCTGCCTTGTGGTCCCAGCACTGTGTGTAGGGTGGTAACTGGTAAGTGATGGAAGGACAGTCCATTTTCTTGCCGTGGTTTCCACACCTATATCATATTCAGAACAAGACATGTTTGATGTGCTATTGCTAAAGTTTAGTAAGTGCTAAAGTTTAACATTTTTACCCATTAGCACTTCCGTTTGGAGACATGACTAATGGATAGAGCTAAAATCCATGAAAAGTCACTTTTACCCCTTATCTCCTCACCTCCTCCATTTCTCTCTCCCTTTTTATCTTTTCACAAACCATTAGCACCCACCAGTTCCTCCTCACTAGCTAATGCTTTTGCACCTTTTTGAGGGTTGGCTAAAGTTTAGCCCTCCCATTTGGATGGACTAATGCATAAAAATCACTCATTAGTCATGGGATCCAAACATATATAAGAACTAATGTGGCACGAGGGTGTTTGGTTGCTTGCACTGTACCACGTCATAGGTACAATAGTTGCATAAATTTGATGTGGAAAATTGAGGCCACGGGTTTGGCGTACAAAAGCACAGGAAAGCACTAGTTCTTGAGTGGTGCACCAAAGTTTATGCAGCGATTGCAAAATTCAATCATTTAATTGTTTCTTTTAATTTGTAATGTTGTGACCACCACGGTAATGTCTATATCACTATATTGTGGAACTGGAAGCGATATCGGACCTGTTCGCTTCAGCTTATAAGCCATCTGAAAAGCTGAAACGGCTGATTTGTTGTGAGAGGAAAACACTGTTTGGTGGCTGATAAGCCGGCTGAATAAGCTGAAGCGAACAGACCTGATAACGCCCCAAGCCATGCCCAGGTCTTACACATAGTTTGTTTCTTCAAAAAATAAAACCATAATATATGTATATATATTTCCACAAGATTTTAGATTATTATATATTCCCTCACATGATAATGTAATAAATATATTCATCAAAAAATACTTATCTTATATGTGTTGGTACAATAAGAAGCTAAAATGTCTTAAAAATCATCTATCTTTAAATACATGCAAACAAGATGGCGGTTGTATATTTTCCAAAGGAGTGACCAAGAGAGTATATGCCCAATTCAAACCTAAATTTAGGTTAATTCATAAAGTTCTACAGGATAATAGGAATGAGATGCCAAAGGATAGATTATATTTTTCTTTTCTTTTTTGAGAAATTCTACGGTATACGCCAGCCAATGACTTGAACTTTGCCATTAAAACACAATGATGGTTTACATCAAGGGTTTGCGAAAAAGATGGGAGTGATTAGCCTATTACATTTTTCGTCCGTGCACTCCAAAGTCTGAAGCCTTGTTTTCTGAAGTACATTGCGTTCAGGTGATCTCGTAGCATGACATCCTGTGCGGCAGCGGGCAGCCAGTGTTACTTGTGTCGTCGTGCCAACTTGTTCACGGGAAGACCTTGGCATTTCGATTTTTCAAAATGGGCTGACTTAATTACTCTCATTGCCCTCCTGAGCAATTTATATGGTGGGGAGTTCCTTTCCCCCATTTTCTTTTCTTTTTTTAAAAAAAAGGGGGCCGAGAGTTGCTGCAACTGGTTGATGTGTGGGATGTCAGGCGCGCCAATTAGATTCTGTGGAGCTTCATCATTTCGGACACCTTGTTACTGCGACTTCAACATATGTCAGATCTCATTGCGCACGATGTACATCTTCATCGTGCTCTCTTTTTTCATCGTACACATATGCAAGATTCACATCCATGTCGGAATCTTCATCGTGCTCTCTTTATTCATCGCTTGCAGGTGACACGCATCCAGGTTGTTCTTTCTGGGATCATGGACAACTACTTTTCTCATGTCTTCACCGTCACACAAACTCAACAGTAGATGCTGACATCAGTAAAGAAGAAAGATCAAAGGGCCATTGATTGTATCCATGCTTGTACCGCTACATATTTTTCTAGGAATGGGTTTAATTTATTAAGCTTGGCCCAACCTTCTTTACTGAAAGGTCCGGAATATGCCCTAACCTTGCATTGTTGAGATCTTGACCGATCGACCAATTGCTCCTTCAAAGATCCAAAGACAGTGTCGGTAATTCTCTTTTCCTTTTCATAAAGCCATTGTTGTTGATACAAAGCCATTGCTGTTAATTACATACGCAAACTGATGCCCAAGGTAGCTCAATACTTGTAATGGGTACTACACTCGTTATAAATGAGGCTCACTGACAAATTCGAATGCTCAACTGTTGTGTTGGAATTGTTCTTCGGAAAATTTGTTTTGTACAAAATTTCGGATCCTCCACAATGTCGTTCGAGCTAAGTGCGACAACCACCAATGAATTAATAATGTCATGCGCTGGGAAGGCTGTGTAATCTTCTCGCCGTCAAATTTTGAGCTGCAGAACAAACTAAAACGATAATTTTGCGTGTTGGAATGGGCCTAATTGCTAAGACAATACTTCTCTTTGCCTTTTGGAGTCCTAGATATGCAATGATAGGAGGAGCACGGTTGAGAGGAGATCAGATCACACTCACATCAGTCATCAGGCCGACCGGACAAAGGGTTGCGAAAAAGGGCACCAAGCATCGAGCCAACAGCAGCAAAGGCACCAGCTGTGGAGTGTGCGCGGGGATGTGATTGCCTGATGACGGGTGCTGCTGGCTCCTTGGCATGCGCGCAATCTGTGGGGTGGGACCAAGCATGATAACACTACAGTACCCTACGGGCTAGTACGGCATATAATCTTGGCAAGTTTAATTTTTGTCCACAACTAAGTCTGACATATAATCTTGCGTTAGCATTTGGTCAAATTTTCGGCCACACTTCTGTGACCACAAAATCGACCGCTTAATTTTAGGTAAGTTTTGAGGGGGAAAAAGTTTGCTTGACAAATAAGCCATGAAGCTAAGACATTACAGTGATTGTCTTTACTCTTCAAACTATTGCTTGACAGATGAACCATGCAAATATGCATGAACCTAGCATTCTCAGTTGACTGGGTGAAAGGAGGAGAGAGCGTTGCAACTGGTTGGCTTGAAACCCTGGCGATCACCGGTGTTGGCCGCTGATCCGTCGCCAAAATTAGGAGAGATGGATCCCAACCCCTCGGGGGATCGTCGCCATGAAGAGGAACGTCGCCGAGCAGAGGATTCATAGGGTGCGCCGAGTCGGGAGAAGGCGAAAGCAGATGACGACTTTGCCAGACATTTGGCTGCGTGGAAGGAGGCGAATCCCCCATTGACACCACATCCATGGTGCCTCACCATCGCACCAGGCGGGTTGAAGTCTTCTCTCCGTGATTCTCAGGTTTGCCCGCCCCTAAAACTCGATCGCTCGCCTAATTTTGCTAGTCCAGTTCGTGAATTTGACTATGAACGCAAATTCCCCCAAATTAAGGAGCCGAGTTCGAGAGAGGAGAGGTGTACCGAAGTAGTGGTCTTGGGACATCGATCAGCGACAGTAGCCATTAGGTTGCCGAAACACTCCTCGCCGGATGTGAAGACGATGGAGAGGAGCATAAAACATCTGAACATTCCGCCGGTGTTGAGGGTGAATTCGAATACGGTGAGCCTAGCAAACACAGAGATTCAGCTGACATGGGGAAGAGATCGGGCTGAGAAGAGTAGAGTGAGTGCGATGAGGATCGAAGAAGAGATCAGAAGATATCATCGGCAGATTTTGGAAGCAATTCGCTCACCGGAGATGACAGTGGAGAGGCAGCGCGAAACAGGGGACGGCCCCACCCAGGAGGCCGCAACGACTGCTTTGAAAATGGGCCAGCCCACGGCCTAGTTCGGCTCCAATGTAGAAGATCCCTTCTCACACTCCTACATGCCGTCGTCGCCCCTCTCTCTTCCACCTCGATGGCTCTGGATCGAATCAGCTAGGGTTTGGGACCCCAACGCCACCACTCACCTAGCGAGAGCAAGTGAGGTGTTCGAAGGACAAGCAAAGCTACTACGCAAGGTAACTCCATCATCCACAAATTCTAGATCGTTTGTTGAGGTAGTGAAAAGAAGATGGATAGGAGATTTCAGCATTTCCGAGATAGGAGAGATAGCAGAGACATGAACCGGGATGGGATAGATATGAATCATGATGGTAGAGATCCTAGTGACCCTCATGGTGCTAAAGGGCAATGGCCTGGCAGGGATGACAAGAACGGAGCCGTAGAGATGGATTTGGGGAGAGAGTCCTTCAACAATGCAGAAAAAGAATCCAGAGGCTTTCGAGATCAAGTGTGTGAGGGAGATAGAAGAGGATATGCAGGCATGAACCGCTAGGGGAAGATTGGTGAGTAGAGAGATGTGTGACAGATGATGGAAGTAGATCTAAGACACAAACTGAATCGTGACCAAGAAGATCGTAAGAGAGCAGCACCATAAAATACTTTCACAAATCAGCCCTCAAATCGTCAAGAGATACCAAGACGGGATGATTTCAGTAGAGACTCAAGGAAATTTGGCAAGGATCCAGTGAATGACAATCCAGTGGTGGGTATGACATGTTACAATTGTCATCAAGTTGGACAATCCAGTGTGGGTATGCCCTAACCCCTCTTTTTGCTATGCCTATAAACAATTTGGACATATAGCATCCAAATGCCCAAGTGCCAGGATCAATAAAGGTATGAAGTTGTGTGGTTTTGGGATGCCGGGTCAACTTTTCTATAGCCTGAGTGTTCCTATGGAGAATGTAGAGGCAGGCAACTCTATTAGAGAAATAGTGTCTGTGTTGGAAGGAAGAGGTACAAAATTTAAAATTAGTACATAACTAAAATACTTAGCTAATTCAGAATGGGACTAGCAGGTAAAGAGGCTATCATCAAACAACTTCCGGATCATAGTCCTATCTATGGCAGTTTTGAAGTTGCTGAGAAACATGGGTAAAATTAGGTTCACCTGTTCAAATGTGGCCGCCATGGTAGAAGAAACAAAAATGGATCCTGACTCTTTTGCTACTTTAGAAAACAGTTTGGGTGAAGGAAATTGGAATTCCTAAAGTGGGCAGAAAAGAACCTCATGTGATGGAATTGGCATATCTTGTGGGGGATCCAAAGGAAGTGAATACTGAATCTTTGACCTGGATAGAGATATGGGTTAAAGTCTCATGCAAAGATCCTAAACACATCAATGGGACCTCAGAAGTATACATTAATAAGCAAGGATATAGGATAACTTGGGTGGTTGCAGACAAAGGACCAACAAAGCCAACCAAAGCCCCTGATGATAAGAAGGAAGATGATGGAGACATTATTAATGAAGAGGAACCAGATTCTCAAGATACTCTTTGATGGAGTCTGTTCTAAAATCGGGACCACCCCCATCACAAAAGGAGTCAGGCCCCTCAAATCTAGCAGGAGCTGCAACGCAAAGTGGAGGAAAACAACATGTGGGATACTAGCTAGATGAGGTTGTGGATGAGGTGGAACACCATGAGGACACTCTATTGGAAGAGAATAATGAGAAGAGCGAGAACCCAACAACTAAGCCAAGCATCGCCATCCCAATCCCCAATGAAACAACTATCTCAGATACAGAGAAGAGAATAGAAGTTGTGACAGGGGGGATGGAGATGTGGCGGATCCACCTCGGATTAGCCTGATTAAGGCACGGTTGAGTCGCCTAACATGCGACGCTCATGCCTTAGTCAAGTTAACACGAAGTGCCGTCGGATTTCATCCGATTTGACCACTTACAGGACCGAGTTAGCAAACTCACACGAAGGTGAGCGGTTCCAGAGAATACAACAGGTCCACCAAAAGATTAACAAGTTGATACACACTTGGTTGCAAATCAGAGTTTAACAAGTTCTGAAGAAAACAACAGAAGGTAAAACAAGCGGAAGCTACTCGTAGGGGTCGGACGTCCTTGGTGAGGCCAGCCAAGACATCAGTGATCCCTTTCCTCGCTGTCCGAGGAGGGATCCCACTCAACCGTCCAACCCGGAGGGAGCTGGGGCGGTGCCAACAGGAACAAGCTCGGGAGCGGCGACTTCACCTGAAAAGAAAGCCACAAACAAGGCTGAGCTGCTAAGCTCAACAAGACTTAACCGACCGGTGGTAAACTACTCCACCACTTCTAGACATGCATGGCTCTTTGGCTAAGGGGTTTTGTTTGCCAAAAATGACTATAGTGGGTCCTTACTTTCAAGTTTTAGCTCAAGTTCTAAGTTCATTAACCAGTCTACATTGACGACTTAGGCTAAACAACCATAGTTTTCAACAACAAAGCATAGAACAAGCATCAGGTTCATAGCATCATCATGTTCCTTCTTTACTCAGTGTAGCATGGCGATCAAGCAGTCTCAAACTGTGAGAGGCAGACGAATCGATTCGAGTTTCTTAACCATGCATGGCGAACCTAATCTCACGACATCCGCGCACCACAAGGGTCGCTTCCTGTGTCGGCCGTCCCCATCAATTCCCAGGCACGTGTCAGGTCCAAACTTCCCTTGGCATGCAATGCTCCATAGCCCCGGTCTCTACCGTACTGTGACCGCACTTGTACCCACATGATGCACCATGGGAACCTTGTTCTAGGGACAGCAGGGGTATAAGCCACGCCCTAGTTCAATAAGGTACTAGGCTTCCCCATCCCATATTAGGTATGAGATTAGTACTTTCAACACTTGATTACGAACACCAACACTTTTTGACCTTAGCAACTTCATATAGACAGACAGGGCAATCCACCGACCACCAAAAGAGTTCACCAGGCCCTGCCCCGTCCATCGTCCTTATAGTTGTAACCAGAAGGAGAACAACCAACTCCTATAACTCGCGAGTGACAGGAAATCACTCGACTTTTACCGAGTCCTATTAAGAAATGCAACTACTCGGACTCCTCAGGCTAGTGTTCAGATCAAGGGAACTGAGTCATGCATCTATGGTTTCAAACAACTCCTGTACTTAAATGCACATACAAACAAAGAAAGGCATGTGTAAGTTTAGAAAGTTGGGCTCATGCTCCGGGGCTTGCCTTCAAGCGGAGGGAAGGGAAACTGGTCTCTGAGGGTTCTGCTACAGCTCCTACGGTCGGCGGCTCAGCTACTGCTCCGTCTTCTGGCACCGGGTGCAGTTCGTAGACGCCGTCGGCGAGATTCAACTCTACATGAATGCAAATGCAGGAGTTAGCACTTAGATGGTTATTTCAACAGCAACACTCGCAAGTTTTAGCCCAGAAACTTGTAGCAAAAGCTACGGAAAAAGTGTGGAGGTTCAAGCTTCAGTGGATAAAGAACAAGACCAAGGGTCGGGTTGGAAGAAACTCATGATCTGACCCTTAGACTAGAGAAATAGCTGTGCTGGGGATCCTCAGACTTAACACAAAGAAGTTCCCAATTTTTTTTACACATATACCCTCGGGTCAAGGAAAAAGATATAGCCGAGTCCTCAGGTGAGGCGAAAAAGGGTCGGCGAAACAGACAGGGTCGGACGAGACGGAAAAGGGGTCGGACAAACAGATAGGGTCGGGCGAGATGGAAAAGGGGTCGGACGAACAGAGAGGGTCGGGCGAGACGGAAAAAGGGGTCGGACGAACAGAGAGGGTCGGGCGAGACGGGAAAGGGGTCGGACGAACAGAGAGGATTGGGCGAGACGGGAAAGGGGTCGGACGAACAGAGGGGGTCGGGCGAGACGGAAAAAGGAGTCGGCAGCTTACCTTCGGTTTATAGGTGAAGCTTTGGGGATCGGGAAGGAGCGGATTTGGGCAGCGGCGATGTCCAGCGGTGCTCCGGCGGTGGCGGTGCTTCTTGTGGACAACAAGCAAGCTCTAGCACAGCGCGGAGGAGCAAGCGGCTGGGTGGATAGGGAAAGGCGGGTGTTGAGCGGAGAGGAGAGTTCCTCAGGAACTTAGGTGGCAGCGCTCGAGCATGAAACAGAGGAACAAGGCGGTAAGGCAGCGATGGCGAAGGGAACTCCGGTAGGACTCGGACGTTCCCTTTTATAGCTGCGCGGGAAGAGAGAGAGCTGGAGCAGCACGAAGACCGGGAAGGAAAAGAAAGGAGTGCGCTGCCATGGCGGCGATTGAGCAGCGATGCGCGGTGGAACAGGACTTCGGAGATGATGCCTTCGGCCATTGGGCACTGGAGACAGGGCGGCGCAGGCGCGGTTTTGCCGGTGGTTGCGGTTTGGCAGAGGCGGGAGTCATCGTGCGACGGATATGATGGGTGTGACAGGGGGAACGGCGCTATAAGCGAGGTTGCACATGTGATAAGACAGGCAGGCTGCAGCTGCATGGGCGAGCGTGAAGCAGCGGTTTGCCGGGGCGCAGTTCTGGCAAGGCGGAAAAGGAGCTGTTGCGGCCGGGGTCGGGATTAGCGACGGAGGAATCGTCGTGTAGCGCAGTCCGGGGCGGCGCGACTGTGGAGAGGCGGCGGAGAAGCCGGAAGGCATCGGGCCTCGCAGCCGGGGGTCCGGCGCGGTGATGATGGGTGCGAGCCGCGAGGTGGTCTGATGCAGCAGGCAGCAAAGTTCTGCCATGGCGGCGACGGAGCACCAAGGTGCGGCCAGCGAGGGCGCGAGCGAGACGGGGCGCTGCAGAAAGGTTGCAGAGGGACTTCCGCTGCGATTGGGGAGGAAGGCGCGGGAATTCATCTGGTCGCGGCCGGCGACTGGGTGGAGCGGCGGGGGTCGGAGGAGTTGAGCCACGCGGCGGGGGAAACTCTGAAGTGGTGCAGGCCGCTCGAGTGCGTCTGTCTCGGGAGATCTGGGAAAAGATTTGCAGGTCCACCAGTCAGTCTCAGTTTCTCCTCTGCCCAAGATTGAAAGGGACACTGTTGGCGAGACTTAGAAGGAATCGGCGGGGTGGGTTGGGGGTCTTCAGGGGTCGGAGCTGGGAACCGGCGGAAAGGGGTCGGGTTCTCAGGGGTCGGGACCGGAACTGGAGGTTGAGCACTTAAGCTCAGGGGAGCTGAGATAGAGGGATCAGGGACTCAGATTGAGATTAACTCGGCGAATTTGACCAGGGCCGTTACAGGAGGTATGCGACGAGACTCTGCCAACAACTGAGGAAGTACTGGAGAGCCAGGAGGGTGAGCAAAGTTTGATGACAGAAGAGTTAGTAAATGAGAAGGAACAATTTTGTGAAGAGCTAAAGGAAAGTCTCGAGAACAATAATACAGAAGATAAGGAGAAGACGAACAATTTTGTGAAGAGCTAAAGGAAAGTCTCGAGAACAATAATACAGAAGATAAGGAGAAGACCATCAAGAAGGGTCGCCAGCCAAAAGCGATTCCCCCACCAGCTGCCACAAGAACAAGCTCGAGAATTCCAAGGAGTGGAATTTCTACCATCAAGTTAGCAGAACAATTAGTGGCAAAGAAGAATCTGTAGGAATCATGTATGACCTCGAAAAACAATTTCTCTATTTTACAAGACATTGAACCCACAAAACTTCTTTCTATTGCCGAAAACTGTGGTTTAGTGTTAGGACCTGACATCCAAGGAAAATAATGTTTCTTTGATAAAAGCTAGAGAGGTAGCACAAAATATGTTAAGTAAGGTAGCTATGAAATTAGAATCTCAGAAGACCTAGAAGAAAGATGAGGAAATTAGTGACTTGCAGATGAAAGAGATTAGAGGGGACCAGATAGAAGAGGTAGATGAAGATCAATCCAGTATTTCCTCCCATATTTTGAGAAGGGAGAGAACAAAAAAGAAGAGTTAGTTTCCTTAATGAAGATGCTTTTCTGGAATATCAAAGGTCTGGGGGGAGCAGGTAAAAGAGGCCAGCTAGTAGAGTTATGCAAGAAACACAATTTTAGCTTTATTTGCTTACAGGAAACCATCAAGTCAACTTATACCCCAAGAGAGTTGAATAAATTTAGTAGAGGTTATGACTTTCATTGGTTTTGGACTCCACCTAGAGGTCACTGGAAAGAGCTCTCACCATGTTGATTGGTGCCTGGAAAGAGCTAGCAAAGATGAGAGAGAAATAACTTTTTGCAAGAAATTCAAGACAAAATTCACAGTTGCCAAAATCCAATTCTAATTGGAGGGAATTTCAACATGGTGAGAAGAGTAGAGGATAAATCTACGGGTAATGTTCATGTTAGATGGATGAATGCCTTCAATGACAAGATAACGGATACCGAATTAAGGGAAGTTCATAGAGGTGGCAGCAAATATACTTGGTCAAATAAACAAATTGATCGAATTCAAAATGTGTTGGATAGAGTTTTCATGTCCAATTTATGGGAGAACAAATTTTTAACATGGTAAGTGTGCAGGTAACAACTAGGATAGGATCAAATCGCAATCCGCTAATCCTGGATACTGGAGAAGGATAGACTATTGTGACTAAATACTTCATGTTTGATCCCAGCTGGCTAAAACAGGCAGATTTCAAAGAATGGATGAAAGAGAGGTGGCCAAACAGATATAAACGTAACATACTTGACCATTGGCATGTAATTTCAAGGAAGTTAAGAAGAGCTATGAGGGGCTGGGGGAACAACTTTGAAAGTGAGATGAAGAGACATAAATAATACCTGATGCTGGAAATAAAACAAATGGATGAATGGGCAGAACACAACACATTAACTAATAAGGAGTGGGCGCGCAGATATGACCTCGAGAGAGAGCTGCTAGAGGTGTATATATCGGAAGAGATAAACTAGTAGAAAAGGGGAGGTGAGAGATGGATTCTGGAAGGAGATGCAACACTACGTTTTTTCATAAGTGTGCTAACAGAAGGAAAAGAAAATCTACAATCCAAGCATTGGAAGATGGGGATAAGTTCATCACGGAGGTTGAAGAGTTAAGAATACACATTGAACAATATAATAAACAACTTTTTGGGCAAGAGGACATAACTAACATATACCTAAATGAAGATGCATAGCTGCCAGATCAAAGGGTGTCAGAAGAAGAGAATGAGGAACTGACAAAACCTTTTTCACTAGAAGAGCTAGATAAGGCCATGGAAGAAATCAAGAATAGTACGGCCCCTAGCCCAGATGGTTTCTCTATAGAGTTCTTTAAAGAATTTTGGCCACTGATTAGAGAGAATATTAAAGAGATGCTGGATAAACTACATGCCAGTACATTGGATTTATGGCAACTAAATAATGGAGTGATCATCCTGATACCGAAGCTTAAACTACCCAACAACATTAAATAGTTCATACATATCTGCCTTTTGAATGTCATTTGTAAGACAATTATAAAAGTGCTAACTGGCAGACTTACAAGAATTGCAAATAGGATAATCAGCAAAAACCAAATAGCCTTTATACGGTGTGGTTATCCTGCATGAAATTCTCCATGATTTGAAAATGAGAAAAGAAGAGGGGGTCATTCTCAAGTTAGATTTTGAGAAGGCGTATGATAGAGTTAGCTAGCAATTTTTAGAAGAGATCTTAAATAGAAAAGGTTTCTCTGCTAGATGGACTAGCTGGATCATTTAGGTGGTGAAAGGTGGACGGGTAGCTATTGACATCAATAGGGAACAAGGAGGGTTTTTCTGAATCTTCAAAGGTTTGAGACAAGGAGACCACCTATCTCCACTACCCTTTAACCTAGTGAGTGATGCTTTGTCGAATATGTTGAGTTCTGCCTCCAGAATGGGGGACATCCAGGGGCTGGTACCACACTTGGTAGAGAGAGGCCTGTCTCACCTTCAGTATGCTGATGACACAATCATCTTTCTGAAAAATGATGTCAGATCATTAGGGAACATGAAATTCATTCTATTCTGCTACGAAAACATGTCAAGGATGAAAATCAATTACGACAAGAGTAAGATTTTTGGGATAGGTATGAATGTGGAGGAATAACAAGAGTTAGCTGACAGCTTTGGGTGCAAAGTGGGCTCCCTACCAATTATCTATCTGGGTTTGCCAATTAGTGATATCAAATTGACAAAAGTACAGTTGAGCTATGTGGCGAACAAAGCACAACGAAGACTAGGTACTTGGAAATGTGACATTCTATCTTCTGGTGGAAAATATGTTCTCATAAATTCATGTCTTTCCAGTACCCCAATGTACACAATGGGTGTTTACTCCTTATATGAAGGCAATTATCAATCTTTGGACACCATCAAAGCCAAATTCTTTTGGCAAGGGACTGGCAAGAAAAGAAAATATCATATGATAAAATGGGAAGTGTTAAGCAGACCAAAAGACTTTGGTGGACTGGGGTTTATGAATATTAGAGTTATGAAAGTTTGCCTACTAGCTAAATGGATAGATAGACTGGAGACAGGAGATAACAACATGTGCATAGAACTGCTTAGAAGAAAATATTTGGGGCAGAAGAGTATTTTTCAATTCAGGACCATGTGCGGATCCCAATTCTGGAGAGGTCTGATGGGGATAAGGTAATGGTTCCAGTGGGGGAGAACTATGAAAGTAAATGGGGGTGAGAAAAACTAGACTATGGGAAGATGTCTGGATAGGAGAATTCTTTTCGAACATAGAATTTGATTCTCTATACAAATTTTGCTCCAAACCATACACCACGGTGAAGGAAGACGAGAGATTGTAACAACCCTAGTTTTAATTAACCTTCTCACAGCTTAAGAGAGTGTTTAGAAGTTAATTTAGTCCATAAAAGGACAAAAATGCCTTTTAAAGCGTGATTTGGAGGCAATTTATAAATTTGAAATTTTGTATAACAACTTTGATTTTTGCCAATTTAAGAGTGGTAAAACTTTTCAAAACAAACAAATTCTCTTGTTTGAGCTTTTTCTAGTTTGGAGAGGAAGAGGTTCAAAAACAGTAATCAAAATTAGTAACAAGTCAAAGTCACTTCAAAACTCTTCAAGTGCTGAAAACAGTAAAAATTCTCAACTTGGCAGCTTTGTTTCTCACAAATTTGTATACAAAGTCGAGTCAAACCCTTTATAAAAGTTTAAGTGCTACAAGTCTATTACAATTTGATCCAGGGCTAAATCTCAACAAAGACCCTTCAAAAATAAGGTCAAAGTCAACCAAAATGGTCAACCCAGCCCAACACTGCAAAATTTGCCAAGTCTAGAAACAGTTCAAGTATGCATCTTGACTTGCAATTTGCTCACCAAACTTAAACAAAATTTAAGAAAAACCCTTTATAAGAGTTTGAGATCTAAGTTTGTACAACAACTTCTTCAATTAAGCCTTGGCCATATTCATATCAGAAGCCCTCCAAATCTCAGGCCAAGATCAGCCAAAACCCTAAAAAATAACCAAACTGCTGAAATCATCTAAGTTTGAAAATCAGGCATTCCCTCAAACTTTGGAGCTTTATAAATCCAAATCTATTTTGAATTTGAACTTGAACCTTTTGTAAAGTTTAAACTTTGACATAAGGATAACAAATCTTATAAAGGGAAAATTTGAAGTTTAGTTCAAAAATCGCCTTTTAACTTAGCCCAAACCTCACCCCTCGGTCAGCCTGCACAGCACATGCACGCCAGAGTGTGCATGGCGCATGCCTACGCACGCCACCGCCGCGTGGCCATCCCCCACCGGTGAGCTCACCATGGCCTATCTACGTGGTGATGTGACCCATCGACACCTTGTCTGCCCAGTAAGCTTGCCCGCGCATCTTATCGCCTGCCCACGCCATTTGCTTCGCCCAACCGTGCCCCTCACCTCGCCCGCAGCCGTGCGCCACGTCATGACCGCTCGCTGGTCGAGCCCCGCTCCGCCAATCCACCGCCTGACGCGATGCAATGGAGCTTGCTCGCCAACCCACGCCTTAACGGCGACAACACGCGAGCTAGCTCTACCAATCCTTCCGCCCGACAACGTCGCGTTAGCGCGCTTCCTATCTTGAGTGCCCAACCGCCGCAAGATCCTTTCCCGGAGCTCCGCTCCTTTTGCCAGTGAACGCCGCCGGCCACTCGCGCTCCGCCCTAGTCTCCTCCCCCGGTGCCGCCAAGCCACGTAGCTCGCCACTGCTGGCTTCGTCTTGCTCGTCCTGTCCTCCCTAGCCCTATAAAAGGAGCCCTTGCGTCGCCTGCTCCATTCCCCGCACCCGAACGCGCAATGCCCAGCGAAGCTCTGCTCCACCACCCGCTTGTCGTGGAGCACCCCTCTCTGCGCTGCACCGCCCCTCGCCGCTACTCGCTCTAGCTTTGTAGCACCACCGCGCAGCTCCAGCCGCCACTTGTTGCCTTCCCGGAAGTTCCCCGGCGCCGGAACGACCAAGCACCACCGTCACCGCCCGCGATTTCTTCCCCACGGCCGTTCGCCATCCACACGCTTTTTCCGCCGCCCAGACCTACCCCGAGCCTTCTCCAGTGAGCACACCTACACGCTCGACCCCATGTTCCCGCGAATAAAACCCTAGATCGCTGGAATCAACTTCGCCTGCCGCCATGCCCGCCATAGGGACCTACTGTAGAACCTTTAGAAGTTGCACAAGCCTAGTTGTTAAACCTGAGGGTGTATATGTGAGACCTTAAAACTTCAAGGACTCGATTGCAAAACTGTCTCGATTAATTGAATTAAATTTTTTGCAGAATAATAGGTGAACTTTGAAAATGCACAGAGAATTGTAAAAAAAATCATAAAAATGCCTAACTAATTTTGTTGGACTCAGTGAAATGTCTAGTGTCATAGAAAAATAACTTTGCACATGTTGCTATAAACAAATGCTTTACTTTTTATTTAAATGTGTTTAAGACATTAAATGCATAGTAGATCATAGAAAAATGGTAAAATATAAAAACAACTTCTGATAGGGTTATTTTAGTAAGCTGGTGCTAGGAAAAATAATGGTTACTGCAGGAGAAGAATTTCAGGAACAAACGTTCTGTGCAAATCAAGATAAAAATAGTTAAGTACAATCAGCCATTGGGTCTTGGTATAATTTTAATGATTTTTGTACTAGTCCAATGGATCCCAAAATTTTACAGTAACTATGTGATGACATGGTGGAGTTAATACTAAATTCTTAGTTTCATATGTTGTTGTTTGAATATGGAAACAAAATTTGGAAGATGAACCAGTTTAAATGAATAAAGGAAAACATTGAGTAATAGTAAGGTTAAAATAGTAAATTGAAAGAGGTACAGAAAAACATTCAGAAATAGGATAATTTTCCAAATGAACCTTGAACAACCCTATAGTGACCCCACCTTTCTTTGTGAAGTCTAAGTTGTAAAACTTTATATGTGTACACAATCACCATCAAAGTCAACCCCAAGTTTTATACCACAACACACCTTACTTCATGAAGATAACGAAAGTTTAGAACCTTGTTTAGGTGAATATGGTCAAAATGTAATTTACACTTTAGCAATATTTCATGCTTTGCATCCTGCATGTGAAAGCATGGAAACTTGAACTAATGCATATGCATCTCATGTAGAAGTGAACCTTGCAAATGGAACATACGAGCTGACGCCTGCTGAGGAGGAAGGATCTGCCAAGCTGCATCACGTCGAGGCCGAGCAGGAGATTCCCGAAGCTTCCAGCAACCCACTATCGTTGTCAAGATTAGCGGATCAAGACTACGGCTAGTAAATTTCTTTTATGCTCGTAAGGCTTCGGATGGTGGCGTGGAAAGACACGGGGTTAGACTGGTTCGGGCAAGGAAAGCCCTACGTCCAATATGAGGAGCTGCTCGTGTTGCCCACGCGGGGTCTGTAGTAGGGGTTACAAACGGGGGAGAGAGGGAGCTGGTCCCAAGTCTCTTGGGTGTGCACTGATGCTCGTGAGGTGAGTGTGTGTGTTCTGTTTGCTTGAGGGTCCTCCCCCGGTCTCGTGGCCCCTGGTTCTCCTTTTATAGCGCAAGGAGGGTCCAGGGTTACAGGTGAGATTGGGTGTTAGGAGAAGTAAAAGAGATAAGCTAAGTAAAGTAAAATACAAGGAGAAGGACCAAGTCCCCGGTCGCCGCCTCCTGCTCCGGCCTTCGGCTCCTGTCAGCACAGCCACCGGAGGAGGACGGCTGCCGCCGGATCCTGTCGCCGGTCCTCCGGCGACCGTCATCGCTAGGCATGATGATGGTGTCCGGTCGTGGCAACTGTGCACGTTGGGGGAGACGGCTGACCCTTGTTGTCCTGCCTATGTCCCGTGGAACACGGACGTCGCGTCCCTGTCGCCGGATACACTGGGCGCGAGAACAGGCGGCGCTCCCTCCTGTGCCGGGCGGCGCACGCTATGAGTGCCCTATCGCGAATCAGGGGGAACCGCGGCCAGTGTAGCCTGTGCGGTCGTTGCTACAGTGTTCCGCCCGGGTACTTGTGGCGGGTCACGTCGAGGGGCGCGGGCGCCTTTCTGCGCGCCAGAGCCGCGGCGCATTTTATGGTAAGATCGGTGAGGGGCCCACAAGATCTGCGCCCTCGTCTGCCGGTCTGCGCCCGAGGCGGACCCTTGTCTTTTGAGCCCAGATGAGTCCAACCCTTACGGCCAGGGTCGGGCGAGGCGAAGCCTTGCGACGAGGGGTCAGGCGCACCCGACCCTAGGACCGGGGGTTGGGCGAGGTGGAGTTTTGCCACCGAGGGGCTGGGAGTGTCTAACCCCGGGGCCCTGGGTCGGGCGAGACGGAGCGGGATGTTCCCTGCCCATGCTGGGTCAGCGGTAATCATCATTACCGCAGGCGGGGCTGGGCCTTTATGATTGTTGTTTTAAGGGGCATTAGGAGGTCGTTAATATTTCCCCCCAACAGTAGCCCCCGAGCCTGTGGTGGAGCAAGGATGCTCCTCCAGAGGCTGCTTTCGTCATTCGTCAAGGATCTCTGCTCGCCCTGCAAGCTGCAGTTGATCAGGGATAGGGAGTGTTGTTGGTCCGGCTTGGCCGGGGAGTTTGATCAGGCGGGGTGTCCTGTGGATGACTTGGCGTGGGAGGATTCCTCATTGTTCCGTAGGGCACTCCCGCCTCGAGACCTCAAATCCTGACCACACGTGTAGGCATTGGTTGCGATGCTAGCCCTCGAGCCCCCGCACGTTGCAGGAGACCGATCGGGAGGCTAGATCGGCTTTTGATCGTTACCCCTCAAGCGTCCGTTCACTGAGACAGAGGGGGTGAGCCATGCCACGCTATCCTCGTTGGACGAACCGTGATGCTAGTTGAGTTGCGAATGGGTCGGTTCGAGTGGAGTCCCGCTACCCGTTCGAGGGGGTCCGGCTCGGGCCAAGCTGGTGGTGTACTCCAGATTCCGGCTGGCCAGTTCATATAGTTCCCGAGTCCGTTCGATCGGATTCGGGGGCTCGTTGCCTTTCTTCGGGGAAAAACCATGAACTTAGATGCCAGCCCGGACTCGAACGTGAGGTCGAGACGCCCTTGGCTTTCGCTCGCCTGGATGGTGGCCGCTAGCGGACCCGTCCCTTCTCACCCCTTGCTCGGGGGATGTCCTGGGGCGGCTGTCGAACCCTCTGGAGGGCCAGCCTTCGAACCCCTGGACCGTAATAGGTTGTAAGAGCGTTTTCAGCTCTGTATCCCTTTTTTACCTGAAGCAGGCCTTGGTCCACTTGCAAAGAAAGTTGTGCGTATGACCTCCGGGAGTCGAAGCGGTAGAAAACACCGAGCTCATGGGGTAAGGAGGCGCGGTGTTCCCTGCGGTTAAAAAGAGATCGTGCGTACGGTTTCCGGAGAAAGGTGGAGGTGACGGGATGTACCTGACGTTGCAATAGATGCGGTCGGTTCGTATTTCATTTGCCGCGCGCTCCTTATAAAGCGAAAGAGCTTTCTTCATCATCATCCTCCTCATCATCGTCATCGTCTTCGTCTGTTAGCGTGCTTGAGCCCCTCCGCAGCCTTCAGGGTTCCGCCGCGGCCTTTTTCTTCTTCTGACGATTGGAGCCGCCTTCGTCGGCATCCTCCTCCCGCTTTGCCTTGCCCTTGGAGCGATCGAATATCGCCCCGACGGCCTCTTCACCCGAGGCAAAGTCAGCGGCGATGTCAAGGAGCTCCTTGGTGGTCCGTGGGCCTACACATCCCAGTTCGTGGACCAGAGACCTACAGGAGGTCCCCGCCAGGAAGGCCCTAATGATGTCGGCGTTGGCGACGTTGGAGAGCTTGGTGCGCTTCCTAGAGAAGCGCCGGATGTACTCTTGGAGAGTCTCACCCGACCCCTGGCGGCAGCTCCGGAGGTCCCAGGAGTTCCCGGGGTGCATGTATGTGCCCTGAAAGTTCCCTACAAAGATTTATTTCAGGTCGTTCCAGTTACGGATCCGACCTGACAGAACGTGTTCCAGCCAGGCTCGCGCCGAGTCGGCCAAGAACAGTGGGAGGTTGCGAATGATGAACAGGTCGTCATCCACTCCGCCGGCCTGACAGGCAAGCTGGTAGTCGCTGAGCCAAGGCCCGGGGTTCATCTCCCCAGAGTATTTGGCCACGTTGGTGGGCTGTCTGAAGCGCGCTGGGAACAGCGCATTCAGGATGCACGCGGAGAAGGCCCTGGGCCCCGCTGGGTCGGTGCTCGGGCTCCGATCTTGTCCGCCGTCGTGGCGACCACCATGGTGTACGTGGTAGCCGTGGTCGGCTCTATCCTCCCCGTCCGCATGGGAGCGCTTTCGCGCGTCCAAGGCATCACGGGCGTCGTGGATGGGGCCGACGCGGCGGTGGACAGACGAAGCCCCACCACCCGCGCGTGGTGGAGTCCGTCGAATGGGCGAGGCCTGGTTTCCCCTATGGAAGGAAGGTTGGTGGACAGATCCTCCACGTCTCTCGAGAGGCATGGAGGTTGTGACCCTGCTGGCGCCGTGTCTACGTTGCCGGGACGCGGAGCTCTCTGCCTGCTGGACTGCTGCACACTCAAGCAAGTCGCGTACCTCTTGGTGGGCCTGTCACTCCTTGGGCGTTGCTGGCTCGGGGAGTCATCGGAGTAGGGCTGCCGCCGCGGCGACGTTCTGGCTAGGGTGTGCGAAGAGTTGGGGATCACCCTCATCCCTACAAATGCGCCGCTGGACGTCGCGGGCCTGATGACGCGCCCCGCCCTCGTTGCGGCGGTGCTCGTCCTCCTGGTGGGACGCCGCGCGCGCCTCTGGCTGTCGTGGCTGCATCGGGACCCTAGCAAGGGCCCCAGTCGTAGCTGAGGTGTGCGGTGGGGGAGTGCGCTGCCTCCCTTCAGCGCCGTCATCGTTGGACCCCTCGGAGTGCACTTCGGCCATGAAGCACTCACGTGAGGGGCGGTGGCTCTCATTGTTCGAGCCGGCGTTGGAGGTTGTCCTCGCCACGCCCACGAGCTCGTTGCTCATGGGTGACACGGTCATGGACCGCGCCAGGAGGCGACCATAGGTCGCCGCGGCATTACGCAGCCCGAAGGGCCACTCCTCCGAAGGGGGCCCCGTGGCGTGCACCCGGCCGCTCGCTACTATCCCGGCGGCAGAGCCAGAGATGACGGGGCGAGCGAGCAAGACAAGGAGAGGGATCAGCTCGATCCCCTCCCCCGTGGCAAGGAACTCCAAGCTCCCGAAGCGGACAAGGGAGCCTGGAGTGAAGCTGGCGATGCGGCTGGCCATCTGAAGCCGGTGATGTACAAGCAAAGGTCCCCTACCTAGCGCGCCAACTATCATTGTCAAGAATAGCGGATCAAGACTACGGCTAGTAAATTTCTTTTATGCGCGTATGGCTTCGGATGGTGGCGTGGGAAGACACGGGGTTAGACTGGTTCGGGCAAGGAAATCCCTACGTCCAGTATGAGGAGTTGCTCGTGTTGCCCACGCGGGGTCTGTAGTAGGGGTTACAGATGGGGGAGAGAGGGAGCTGGTCCCAAGTCTCTTGGGTGTGCACTGATGCTCTTGAGGTGAGTGTGTGTGTTCTATTTGCTTGAGGGTCCTCCCCCGGTCTGGAGGCCCCTGGTTCTCCTTTTATAGCGCAAGGAGGGTCCAGGGTTACAGGTGAGACCGGGTGTCAGGAGAAGTAAAAGAAATAAGCTAAGTAAAGTAAAATACAAGGAGATGGACCAAGTCCCTGGGTCGCCGCCTCCTGCTCCGGCCTTCGGCTCCTGTCAGCGCAGCCACCGGATCCTGTCGCCAGTCCTCCGGGCGACCGTCGCCGTTGGGCATGATGATGGTGTCCGGTCGTGGCAACTGTGCACGTTGGGGGAGACGGCTGACCCCTGTTGTCCTGCCTACGTCCCGTGGAACACGGACTTCGCGTCCCTGTCGCCGGATACGCTGGGTGCGACAACGGGCGGCGCTCCCTTCTATGCCGGGTGACGCACGCTATGAGTGCCCTATGGCGAATCAGGGGGAACCGCGGCCATTGTAGCCTGTGCGATCGTGGCTACAGTGTTCCGCCCGGGTACTTGTGGCGGGTCACGTCGAGGGGCGCGGGCGCCTTTCTGCGCGCTAAAGCCGCAGCGCATTTATGGTAAGATCGGTGAGGGGCCCACAAGATCTACACCCTCGTCTACTGGTCCGCGCCCGAGGCGGACCCTTGTCTTGTAGGCCTGGATGAGTCCGACCCTCTACGCCCAGGGTCGGGCAAGGCAGAGCCTTGCGGCGAGGGGTCGGGCGCACCCGACCCTGGGACCGGGGGTCGGGCGAGGCGGAGTTTCGCCACCGAGGGGCTGGGAGTGTTCGACCCCCGGGCCCTGGGTCGGGCGAGACGGAGCGGGATATTCCCTGCCCATGCTAGGTCAGCGGTAATTGTCATTACCGCAGGTGGGCCTAGGCCTTCATGATTGTTGTTTTAAGGGGGCATTAGGAGGTTGTTAATATTTCCCCCCAACACCCACTAACTAACATAGTTCAGGAAGGCAAGTCCCGGAGCATATCCCAAATTTTCTAAATTTATGCACTACTTACGATTGATTATGTTTGTGCATTTACGTTCATAGGAGGTTCTTGAAATCCTAGTTGCATTATCCTAGGTACCCATGTGCTGAATACTAGTATGATAAGATGAGTAGTTGCAATGCTAAATAGGGACTCGGTAAAAGTCAAGTGATTTCCTATCACTCGCGAGCTATAGGAGTTGCCTGTTTACTTCTGCTGCAACCATAAGGATGATGGAAGAGGCTGGGCTATATGTTCTATTTTGGTGGATTGGTGGTTTGCCCTGTCTGTCTAGTAATGAAAATGCTAAGGCCGAAATGTGTCAGCATTCGTGGTCAAGTGTTTGAAAGTACTAATCTCATACCTAGTATGGGATAGGGAAGCCCAGTACCTGATTGAACCGAGACGTGGGCATACTCCCCGCTTTCTCTGGAATGGAGCTCCCCTGATGCATCATGTGGGTACAAGTGCAGTCATGGTACGGTGACGTTCCGGGACCGTGGGATCTTGTATCCAATGGAAGTGTGCCCTGGCCACGTGCCTGGGAATTGATGGGGACGGCTGACAAGTGAAGTGGACCCGTTGTGGTACGCGGATGTCGTGAGGTTAGGTCCACCTTGCAAGGTTAAGAAACTCAATTTGAATCGTCTGCCTCTCACAGTTTGAGACTGCTTGATCACTATTCCGCATTGAGTAACAAGTGGAATAGAGAATGATTATTTAATGATGATGATGCTTGGAATTAAATGTTTGCTCAACTTGCTTACTTAGAACAGGTTGCTTACCTAGAATAAATAATCTACTAGAACCTGCTGCTAAAACTTGAAAGTAAGGATCCACTTTAGATACTTTTGGCCAAACAAACCCTTCAGCCAAAAAGCCTTGCATGTCTAGAAGTCGGTGGAGTAGTTGCCACTCGACGAGTAAGTCTTGTTGAGTATTAGTATACTCAGCCTTGCTTGTGGCTTTACTTTCAGCCAACTTTGATGTTAGTGCTCTTGCTGCTAGCGTCACTTGGCCTATCCAGCTCCCTCCGGGTTGGACGGTTGAGTAGGATCCCTCCTTGGACGGCGATGACAGGGGTCATTGATGTCATGATCGTCTTCATCATGATATTGTGTATCAATGTTTAGCTTCCGCATGTTTTACTTCTGGGTTGTTTGAAACCGTGCAAACTCTGTCTAAATTTCTAAACTCTGATGTAATAAATTGTTGATCTATGTTTAATACGAACGGAATGTTGTAATCTTTGTAACCACTCACCTTCGTGTGAGCAATGCTTCTTGATCCTGTATATGTGGTTTATCGGAGGAAATCTGACGGTCGACTAAGTTGACTTGTTTAAGGTGCTTGATCACGTGTTAGGCAACTTAAGTGCACTTTAGCCAGGTTAATTTAGGCGGTTCCGCCACAGAGACATGGTGTGTGGCAAATTCAGTTTAGGAGATCTCTGAATTATGAAGGGTTACAAGAGTGGGGCAGGCTGGAAGAGCTGCTAAATGATGTTGAGCTTGGTGAGAGTAGAGATGAAATGTGTTGGGTTCTTGAGAAATCTGGTAAATACACAACAAAATCTCTATACAGGGCTATGTCCTTTGGGGGGTAGTGGATACCCTAGCAATAGATATTTGGAAATGTAGAGTGCCTATGAATAATTCAAATCTTTATGTGGATGGTCTTCCATGATAGAATCCAATCGGCGATCCAGCTCAAGAAGAGAGATTGGTCTGAGCTAGAAAAATGTAAACTTTGTGAAGAGCTAGAATCTACTGACCATATAATCTTCCAATGTCCCATTGCGACTTTCTTGTGGACCTTTATCAAAAAAATGTATGTCTAGGCAAAATTCCACAGTCCTACTCTATTTTAATAGAAGAGATAATGAGAGATATGAAATCCAAATCTAGACAACTATTTCTTTTTTTTGTGTGTTGGTGCTATGTGGGTGTTGTGGAAAACTAGGAATGACCGGGTTTTCAATAACAAGGTCATCGTGTCGCCTGTGGTGGTGCTCTGTAGAATGCTATCTTTCCTGTTGCAGTGGAAGCCACTATCCAAGACCAAGGATCTAGAGAAGATGGATGCGGTGATCAACAAACTGTCTGAAGCTTGTTCGGTTCTCGCTTGAAAGGCTTTTTTCTGTGTTTACGTGGATGTCTTTTGTGATGAGGAGCATTCCCAAACCTATATGATGGGTTTCCTGCTGTCAAGTTCCCTTGTCATTTTGGTTGGTTAGAGGTAGTAGCTAGTAGAAGGAGATGTTGTTCTCTTTGCTTTGGTGTAGATGGGTCGTCTTATTCTGAACCTTTCGGGAAAAATAGTAACCCCAGTAACCGACTGAGATGTAATCCTGCTTGATGGCTTTTCAATAAAGCTAGGCATGATTGCCTTTGGTCGAAAAAAACACTATTGCTTGACAAAGTGTGGTTCCTTGTGTTCAGGCAATCTCTTCAAAGTAGCCAAAAAAATGAATTTATGTTTGTTCTGGGCTTTGGACTTCACATCCATTTGAAAAGAGGAGATGCAAGCAAGTTTCCTTGGAGGCAAGTCTATATATTCTTTCTTACTAGTGAAATCAAGAGAGCCCCATTTGTGGGTCTATTCATCATTTAGGCCATCATATCTGATCTGGCTGCTTAGGTGGTTCTTGAGGTCCTAGAGCTGATCAGAGGCTTGGTGGGATAACGGGAGCCAGAACAAAGAGCTATTATCCAAAGAAGAGAATTTTATGAGGGAGATGTTCCCGTTCCTGGCATACGAGTAGAGCCGTGGGTATTTCCATTGAAGTACATCACTGTTTCACATATACTGAGCATTGCAAGTTGCCATTATAAAGAAATTCTAGGAACCCACATGCTTTCTGGCATGAGGGGGTGCTCCATTCTTGTATAAGCACTTTCAGATGAGCTGGACCCATGGGAAATCCACTTTGTTGTGAAGGAATTTGAGAAGGGCAGTATTCTGGGTTCTAAAGTTAATAATACCAAGACCTCGCTCCTCCTTGCTTCTGCAGGCAGTTTTTTAAGCAACCATACATCCCCCTTTTTAATCAGTCACATTCATTCCAAAGGCAGTGTTTTCTATATTTGTCTATTTATTCAACAATCTCCATAGGGAGCTGCATTGAGCACAAGTAGAAAGTTGGCATTGATGATAGATAGAGTTGACCAAAATTAGTCTGCCAGCATACGTGAGCATTTTGGAGATGCCCCTTTCCATCGTAGTTAATATTGGCATGAATTGTGATACAGGTGGTCTAGTTGTACCAAGAGGGAGACCAAGATATGTGAAGGGCATTTGACCAATCTGACAGCAAAGAACCTGAGCCAAATGTGCCATCTTATCATCATCAACATTCATGGGTACCAAGAAGGATTTGCTATAGTTTACCTTTAGTCCAGTGAATGTTTCAAAGGTTTTCAAAATATTCTTCAAGTTGACAAGTTGCTTGACTTCAACAAGTAGAATTAGTAATGTATCATTAACATACTACACAATTGGAAGGTCTCCACCAAAGTCAGTCCCAAGAGGGTGTGATAGCAAAGTATTGTGGGCATTGATCACTTTTTAATCTAACTCTCTAATTTCAACACATGTTTATCATTTTAAAAAGGGAAAATCCCTTTGGGCGGTTTTGATGGTAGTTTTCTATTTTCTAAAAAAATATTTAAAAAAGAGTTTAGTAAAAAATTCATAAATAATTTGTTTTAGGTTATAAAAATATGAAATCAGTACTACTTTTTTCTAAAAATGTATCACATATGTTGGTGCTCTACTTGGAGTTATTTGGATATTATTTGTTCTCATTCTGAATACATCAAATAAAAAAATAAAGAACATGAACAAATTGCATCCAAATAACTCAAAATACAGCACAACATATCGGTTACCTTTTTAGAACATTATGGCACTGGTTTCATTTTTTGTTTATAATGAATTATTTATGAACTTATAGATTAAATTGAAGTTCTTTAATTTCAAGGAAGTGCAAATCCGTCTTTGAAACCGCCTAATCCTGCTGTGGATTATCCTATAGCTAGCAGGCTCTCTTCGCCTTTTTGCTTGATGTTAGATGCTCTTAAATGTGTAAAAAAAGGAAAAATAATGTCTAAGCGTTCATATAAACATTCAGAAGATTGCAGGTTGAAGAATCAATATATAAAGTTGTATCCACCTTGTATGCATATTGGTTCAAAGATTTCTAATAATTTATTTCCCTTTTGACTTAGGTCTAATGCAAGAGATTCTAATTTTGCTCGAAAATTTCATATCCCGTTTGTGAGTCAAATCTAATTAATGCACTAGTATCCATCTGAGGATTCTTGGACATTGATTTACTTTCAAGCTTTGCTTCTGGTGTGCTATAAAAAGAAGTGTTCAATGCCATCTTCATATGCACTAGTAGCGTGCTAGCACAGATTACGGAAGTCATGTCACACCAGTTCCATACCGGTGCATGATGTCTATGAAAGTAGTTATTCAACATCTAGCCTTTGCTTTTGTTTTTACCATGTTTACAACACAACAAGTTTGGGGTGAGACAGATTGTTACAAAGAGAGAGATTGGGTTAAACACAACTGCCTGATAACAATTACAATTTTGGGACCCTACGTCCATCCAACCAGACGTTGCGCCCGTGCCGTGAAAAAATCTAACATGAATTGCATGCGTCGCATTATCACCCATGAAGATGAGACTAAAATAATCCTAGAGAAGATTGTTCGTCTTGCACACCAGTGCCACAAGCCAGTGCTCGAAAGCAAACGTGAAAGTAAGTATGCAAAAATATTCTACCTATTTTTCTAGAGAGGTTTGGTACAATATATTGATGCGGATAATACATTACCATATAAACTTTGTTTTTCAGGTTATACCATTCCACCGGCACTTCATTCCCATACACCACAAAAAGGCGCATCCTTGAGAGTTTATAAAGGCCAACGACCCAAGAAACATCTGCAATTTAAATGCAATCCTAATAAGCTGGCTTTCATGTCCTTTTTTAGTCATGGCCAAATCAGTGTTGCAAATATAATGAATACATGATGGAGTAGGATTGTAGGGTGATGTGGTATAGTAGTATTAAGGAGGAGAGGAAAGTTGCATCAACCCAAAGATACAGTTCTGAATGTCTGATGCTTTGATATCCAACACATCGAACTCCCTCCGAGATGGATCTGCTGCACAGTCGATCGGATCCCATGGGCCGAACCTACCTCTTTACCGAAGCTCTCTCGTTCTTCCCTAACTGCCTCCTGTAACAACCAGCAGCCCTCTTCGTTCCAAGGGCCAGTGGCGGAGGCGGCGGGGGCGCAGGGGCAAGGCCCCACTACAAGGCCATCTCCGTGAAAATTTTAAGTTTTCTAACTCTGCCCCTGCCAGGGGCCACCAGCATGCTAGTTGAGCGCATCTTTATCGAAAGTCAAATCGTGTTGTCTCGACTCGGGCTGGACACTTGGGTAAGGACTAAGGAGGGGCTGTGGTGATAAGATTATTTGAAGAGTCTTCTTCTTAATATATTTCCAAAACTAGAATTTGTTTGCGCCAACCAGGCTCGTGTTCTTCTATTCTATTGTTGTAGTGTTTCTAGCGAAAGAGGACATAGCTTTTTTCTCTAAATGAAATAGACTAATTGGACTTCAAATCCGCATTTCAAGATTATAGAATCCATTTTTCGTTAATTTGTTGATGAGTAGTAATTATTTTTTCTATCGTGGTGTATCCTCGAATTTCCTTATTCCCGAATCTAAGAATTGGGGAGTTCTAATCTCGGGAAATGTCCCAGGGAAATGTCCCAGTTCAACAAGAAGAATCTAACTCAGCCGGTAACACAGACTTCGTTGGAATTACGATTTTTTTTATGAAAAAAGAAATGAAATTCAGTAGAAGAAGCCTTCTTGTCTTCCCTCCACTTATTGCTGCCACGCAAGATTGGTGGAAAGCTCGATGAGTGAGTTATTCTTAGGCTCCCTTTGGCGCAGCTCCTACCGGCTCCAGCTCCATGTGACACAAGCAACACTGTTCACGGAAACTATTTTTCTCTCACCTCTTCCTCCTCTCACAAACCTACAAGGAGCTGGTGGAGTGACAAATTGGGGCTCCACCGGCTCCGACTCCTTAGGGCTATAGCAGTGCAGGATCCGGAATCCCAAAGAGCCCAGCCAAAGGTAGGGGTGGATATCGAGCCGGCTCGGCTCAGCTCGAGCTGTCTCGTTAAGATAACAAGCTAGCTCGGCTCAGCGAGCGAGCTAGAGATCCAGCTTGGCTCGACTCGTTTGTCAGCTCGAGCCAGCTTGTATGAACATTAAACGTACAAGAACAATAGCGATACATCACTTCCAGACTTAAATCAAACAAAAAAAAGCTGATATCAAGTTTGTTGTAGCTATACATCCTATAGATCCAGCCGTCAAGCAAAATCTAATATAAATAAGTACTTGTATTTTGGATGCTGACGGAACCATTTCATGCGTTGGCCGATTTGCGGCTGCGGAGCCTGCAGAACGTCGACCGCGGCCACCGTGACTTCTTCTCCATGCAATTCCTCCTCCATTCGTGACTTGGAGGTGCAGGTAGGGCGTGATTGGTTGGCCAGACGAGGCCGTCCGATCCGTCATCCAGTACAGAATGGTGCGTTGACCGCTTGTTTGGTTGCTTTGCTTGTATGTTTTCCCTGCGCCCTCCCATTCACTTGATCCCTTCTGTCCTGGTTCCTCTCATACGTGAAGTCTGAGCTTCCCTCGCGAGTCGGGATGGCTTGGTGCACGCATGGTGCAAGATCCCATGTGTTAGTCACCTAGAGCTTTGGTACTTGCATGAATCAAAACAAGAACTCGCCTTATACAGGATGATCAAGCAAGACAGCTAAACACGACCACTTGTACAAGCTCAGCTTGGTTGCTTCGGTCCTGCACAGCCTGAGCATCTTGAACCGGGGAGCAAACTACAACCAATCACGCCCGTAGTATCTCTTGCATCTGGATCTCGTCCTCCATGACCGGTGGGGCTACAGCCGGCAGCCCACAAGGGAGGTAGTCGCATGGGGACTACATCCTGTGTCGGAGTACCATGGGGAGCCAGGTATGTGATTGGTCACGGCCGGCGCGCGTGGTGGCTTGGGGAGGAGCCAGGGGAGGCGGAGGGAGTTGAGCCGTGGAGGCGCCTGAGCAGCGGCAGCGACGCCGCGGGACCGTGGTGACCTTCGCTTCTGGCGGCACGAGAGGTAGGAGGACCAATGTACAAAATAGTGGGCTATGGAATTTAGCGTAGAGCTGTGCTCAACCGCTATAGCTCCGCTATAGCCCACTATAGCGTCAATATAGCTTGCTAATTAGTACAACACTGTTGTAGCGACAGCTAGCATCAACCGCTATAGCGTCGTTATAGCCCACTATTTTGTACATTGAGAACCGATGGGAGGAGAGCGGAAAGGGAATGTATGGCCGGGTGGAGTCATCAGGGTCGGTTGGGGACTTGAATATTGGGCTGCTTGCTCCATCACTGGGGTGCTTGTTGTCTGTTGGATGCTTATGTTGCGTGCGGGCTCATTTGGCTCGCGAGCCAGCTCCTTATCTCTAAGGAGCTAGAAGCTAAGCTCGACTCGTGAAGAATTCCCACGAGCCGAGCCACTAATGAACCGAGTCGAGCGAGCTACCGAGCCACGAGCTTTTCATCCAGCCTTAGCCAAAGGAGCCCTTACTCTACTTCTCTCACCTCACATAGGTGTCCAAGTAATTCACGAGATGGATATGTCATGGAAACCACTGGAATCATCTCCTACGTGACAAGTCCAGCTAATCACCCGCGTGCCTGCGGGCAAAAATCCTGTATAGCGAGTATACGGGTTCTATTTTGTACCTACGGGCATGGTGCAGGTTTGAGTTTGTGCCCACAGGCAAAAAATTAGCCGGCATACAAATATCTTGCCCGTGCCCACGAACCCGCAACATAGTGCCTGACATGTAGACCCCTATACAACTATATAAGTGATTTCTAGGATTCCTTCTTCATTCCCAATCCTCCCAGGCCCAGCCGCACGCCTACACCCTGCACACCACGCGTCTAGGTGGCCATTGCCACCTCCCCGCCACCCACCCTCGCTCCCCGCCGCCACCTCCCCACCACTCTGCCGCCCGCCACGAGGCCGCTTTGCCAACGCCCAGCTCCCCTACTTCGCGGCCTCCGCCGCTCGATGCCTGGCAGGCACAGGTGTGTCCGCGGGTAGACTATACCCGCGGGTGACGGGCGCTGGCACAACTTCTTGCCTGTGATGGCGGCGGGTGCAGGCACGAATAAAGAGTTTGCCTCGCGAGCGCGAGTCCATAAACTCTCTCCACGTGGGCAATGTGCCCGTTGCCATCCACGAGTCCAGCGCGTGCAGGCGTAGTCCATGCACCGGCGTATACCTCACGAATCACACGAGCAAACCACCGGCCATGTCCACCGAGCGCAGCCCCAGCGACGGGACGCCCGCCGTCGATCCACCGCCGCCGTGGCAATCCCTTCCCTCCGACCTCCTGCTCGAGATCGCCGCGCGCTCAGACGCCGCGACCGTCCTGCGCTGCGCCGCCACGTCCAAGCCCCTCCGCAGCGCCATCCTCGACCCGGTCTTCCGCCGCTTCCTCGCCCTCCGCTCCGCCGCCAACGGCGGCTTCGACCCCGCCCTCCTCCTGGGAGTCTCCTACCGGCTCGACGGCGCCGTCGCCGTGACCTCCCCTCACCTCCGCCTCGACGCCGGCATCTTCCTGGACTCCGAGTGGCTGCCCGAGTCCTCACCGGACGGGCTACTCCTCCTCCGCCGGGACGTCCATGAGGAAAGGGTAACCCGGCTACGGTACGGAGTTTACCTCACCAGTCGACTCAACCTATGCGTCTGCGACACCTTCGCCGGCCATGTCGTCGCCTCACTTCCTCAACCGGCCCTCAAATACTACAGCGGTCACAACATCAAAACTAAGGACTACGCCGCCTTGCTTACTACCGCCGGCGACGTCGGCTTCGAGGTGATCGCCATGGACATGCACCGGCAGACCTAGACCTTCTCGTCAAAGTCCGGCGAGTGGGGCGCCGCCCGCGCCGTCCACCCTGCCCCGGCGCACCCCTGGATCTTCGGCCGGAGGCTCATGCCCTGCGCCGCCGCCGCCGTCGGGCGCACCGTGCACTGGCTCTGCTTCCGGCGGCCCGAGGCGTACACCCTCGGCGACAGAATCGTCCTCGCCCTGCACGCCGACACGGCACGGGCTACGAAGGTGGAGCTGCCACAGGCCTGCCTTAGCAGGATAAGAGATGATCCCTGTGATGCCAGATATTACGAGAGAGATCGGCGTCTCCTGCTGCACGCCGCCGGGGACGGGAGGCGGCTGGGCATGGTGGCGGCGGAGCTCGACGCGATCACGGTGTGGACGCTCTCCGGCGAGGGCTCGCGGTGGAGCCGGCGGGCGGTGGTCGGCAGGGAGGCGATCGCCAGGCAGCTCCCGGCTGCCGGCTGGGACGTGGTGCACGGGACGATCACGCTCGAGGGGATTGGGGAGAGGAGCGGCACCGTGCTCTTCTCGACGAAGAAGTTTGGGGGGCTTGCGCAGCTCAACTTGGTGACGAAGAAGGCTCTCAAGTTTCGCAGGTGCAGGGACTGTAAACCCAGAACGTGGAGCCAGTGCGTGCATGACATAGATCTGGGCTCGCTGCTCCAACGCATGAAACATTTCTGAATTGTTCGCTTCTTCTTGTAATCAGTCACTCCGGTAGGTAGACTCTTGTTTAAAAAGTTCAAATGTGTCCAGTAGTTCTGTATAGGTAATGCTGCAGCTACATGGAAAATGTTTCTTGAGATTTGCTATTTATCTATCGATAGATTCTTAAGAGAAAATTTGTCAAAATTTTATGTTGCATATAAATGTTGTCCTCTCATTTGTAGCTGCACGGGAAATGTTTCTTAGATAATACATCAGCAAACATGCTGCGTAGTGTCTCAAGATTCATGCGGACGACGCGTGTCCATGCATGCATGAACCATTTATTTAACGCAAAAGCTAGAGCCCTCTTGTTACTTAATACTTCGTTGAGAGCACGGGAGGAATTAGTATCTAACATACATCTGGAAGCTCTCTTCATCTCCTCTCTCCATTACATCAGCACGTGAGGTCGGAATTGGAGAAGAAGACTGCCAGATTAGGGTTAAGGGTGTTCGGGTTTGGGTTGTGGGGTGGGGGGTGGGGGGAGCTTCCATGGCCGGCGCCTTAAAGGGATGGCCGTGGGAGGCGGCCGGCCTGGCGGAGGTGGCGGGGTGTGGGTGGTGAGGCCAAACGGCGATGGCGCCGCCGACCGGGCAATGGTGGACAACCGGTGGGTCGGGATGGCGGTGGGGTCAAGCCACCGTAGTGGTTAGGAAGGACGGGGAAGGGGGCCGCGGCGGGAGGCGGGCGGACGGCACGGCGGCAAGGTTGTCGCCGGCCATGGGCGGTGGTGGAGGCCGGCGGTGGCTAGAAGGGAGGGGGCACCGGAGAGGAGGAAGATGATGGCGGGGACACTCACCGGAGAGGAGGAAGACGACGTCGTGGTCCGTCTCCGCATATCTGGATGGAGAAGAAGTATGGGGAGGGGAGGGAAGAGGAGCAGGGGAGGTTGGGAGGCGACACCAGTGAGGTGGAGGGTGGCAGCGGCAGGGGAGGATCGGGCGATGGAGGCGAGAGACACGTCCATTTTTTTTCCTGTGGATAAGGTTGGGCTTGGACGGTGGTGCTGCGGGGGCTATCGGCGGATGGCTATCCGGAGAGCCCCTCCACCTAGTCACCTCCTTTATTTAATCTCTTGCTCAACCCTTTACTTATAGCATTCATGTGACATGCATCCAGGTTCTTCTTCCTGGGATCCATGGACAAAGAAGCTTATTTATTGCTCTCCTTGACAACTCCTTTTCTCATGCCTTCACCAGCATGCCAACTGATCATCACTAGATTATGAAATCTGCAAGTCAAAAGATCATAGGGACGTACCCATGCTTCTACTGTTTGGCTAGCTCATTCTTAATTCGTTCAGAGCTTGACCGGCCAATGAGGCTCCTCCTTTTCTCAAAGTTTGGATATATACCCTTCTTATCCTTGTCTTGCGATTTTGGCCAACCAGAGATCCTTCAAAGGCTGAAAGTTGGTCTTTGATTTTGCTTTCCAAAAGCTTATAGTTTGACTTGATCTAGGGGAGCACGCGACAACAAGAATAATTGCACGAATTGAACTTGAAACCACGAAATCCCCAGCAGCTTAGTGCCAGGGATGATATACCAAATTTCAAGTCCTAGAGCAGTAAAACCAAATCGAGTGACAATTTTCTTCTTCAATGAACGCAAGAGTTTCTAGCCAATTTGGAAGGAGAAAAACAGAATTAGGATGATCTCATTCTCACTCATGAATCGGGTGTACTCCATCGTTCCAAATTACTATTTATTTTGAATCTTCTAGATACGTAATAAAAACTATGTATCTAGAAAAATTAAAATGAATAGGAATTTGGGATGGGGGAGCTGGACCCCTTTTCTTTGGTTTCCTAGATATGCAACCTGAAGTAAAAAAAACGATAAGGGGATTACAGTGTAGAGGATCAGATCACACTCACATCAGCCATCAGCCCCGCCAACCATCACCTTTAAGATGTGATTGGTTGACGTGTGCCGCTTCTCGGGGCACGCGCGCTGTTGCATTGGTGGGCCTCCGGCATGATGAAATGCTTCCGGATGTGCGTGTGGCCAGTGATCTTCATTCACCCGGGCCCAAAGCAGGGATTGGAATGAACAGGCAAAAGAGCTAGTCGAAGGCCGTCACAGAGTGAGAGTAAGAAAACATTAAGGAAGTGTTGCTCGTAGAAAAATGGTTTTGATTAGACTGGATTATAAATTCAATGTTTAATAGTATTTGCAATTAGAGGAAGCACAGTACAAGATAATGCGTCTTCAAGATCTACCAGTGGGCGGATATGATACAGGCTAGCAACAAATTTATGCTACATTTCTCCTAAAAAAACAAATTTATGCTACATAAAAGTAAAGGAAAAGATGAAAGGTTAGTAGGCACAAAACTTACTTATCTCTATCAGTAATATTATATGTGCTTGCTTTCTTAAAAGAGCATAGAAGCACTTTGGCAAGCAAATTGAGTGTACCACTTTAACCATGGGATTTGTTTTGTCTCACTTTTTTTTTCTCTTGTTATGCTATAGCAAAACCAATCTCAAGAATATTGAGATAGCCAGAGTATGCTTATATCATTGTGATGGTGACCAGTGGCAACTGTCAGTCTCCTCTCAGAAATTGGATTCAGATTCACAAATTCAGCTTCAATTTATTCAGATTCTGATTCTGATACAGTACAGATGTACAATTAATTGGTCCCCAATTCAGGTACACAAAATTCTCTCCTTCCTGCATTGTTCTCTGTCACCATAGCTAACACCAACAACGACAACGGCAGTTGAAAAAACCAGAGCAAGGAAGAACTCTACAAGAATATGAAGAAAAAACTATGCACACTTCACGTATCCAAGATCTGCACCTGCAGGCCACAATAATACCCTGCTTCACCAACCATCTATCACTTTTGTTAGGATGTATATATACAGGTATATGAAGATGAACTATTTCTAGCAACCTAGCTCTATACAACTTGGCATGCTGATAGTCACTATCATCAGACTTGGCAAACCATCCCTACCTCAAGGGTGGAAACATGAGGCACGTTAGCCGCGTAGGCAGGGCCTCGGCTATTCCTCGTCAGGAACTCGTAGATGAAGTTTATGGCAATCCGCTTGATCAGGCTAGACCCACTCTTTGCCTTCATATACGAGCGCCCCATAATGAAGGACATGCCTGTCTCCCTTGCCTCAGTCAGCTCCTGCAGTTCGCTATGCACCTCGCTGTTGATCTGCACATTTTCTGGGAGCACAAACCTCACCCTTCTCGACTTGGATAATACTAGTTTCAGGTTTGTTTCCTTACGAGTGGATGATTCGGGTGATCCGTCAGGCTCACCGTCCTCCTCCTGAAATGGTAGGCCTTTGCTGATGACAGACAACCTCTCGTAGGGACTGTCTGAACCATCCAGATAACCATTTTGGTCGGAATCCCCAGAGCGGATGAACTCTGCAATGCTGCTCACTAGGGCCTTCTCAAACTCTAGGCTGTCCTGTTGCACATCCCGGTACCCGTATCGAACGACTACCCTGTATAGCCTGTATTGTTTCAGGCCAATGCGGCCAACCAAAAATCGCTCCTCGGGTTGGACATGTGGTACAGACACTGATTTAATGCATAGGAAGACCAGAACCTAACAAAAGAGAAACATGATTGATTATTACAGTAATTAAATAGAGAGATGCATGCATTGGTTCAGTACGAAATTATTCAGTAGTACAAAAAAAAATGCTATAACTTGGATACTAGAAAAATGCTACTCAAAACAACACAAAAAAGTATGAGAAGATACCTGATGAAATGCAGGAAGGTTGGTGACAAAGTGGGAGAAAATAGCAGGAATCCCAGACATAAGCTCTGTATGTATGAGGCCAATGCCTCTGACACGAACAATACCCAATGAAGGGCCTAGATTCAAGAGCCAACTTATTGACACCTTGTTATCCACATCAAACTCGTACTTCTTTGCAGTGCCATAATGCCATACGCACATGATCATCAAGAAAATGAAGGAAAGAATTATAGGTACCCAAGCTCCTTCGTGGAACTTCACAAGGGACGCTGAGAAGTAGATGGCTTCGATTGCACCAAAGAAAAGAAGGAAGGCAAGAGCAAGTACAACATTCTTATTCCAGCAAAGGACAATGACGAGTGACATCAAGCAAGTAGTGACGATCATAACTGTTATAACTGCCAACCCTGAAACCGAAAAAAGATTGAACTCATGGAGTTAATATTCAATACATTTGAAGTTACATAAATAACTGAAAGTCTCATGATTTCGCTATTCCTGAGGAATTTAAATGTCTGTTAGTGAAATTTCATACTCTTACCTTGTGCATTTGCCATGTGCTTTGTATCTCTGAAGCCAATAGTAACAGCCAAGCACAGTACCATTAAAATCCAATTGATCTCTGGAATGTATATTTGGCCGTGTACTGTGGAGGATGTATGCACAATCTTCACCCTTGGAAAGCAATTAAAGGAACAACATTGTTTGATAACCGAGAATGTGCCAGTAATAACTGCTTGGCTCCCAACTACAGCTGCAAGTATTGCAATCACCAGAACAGGCCATCTGATTTTTTCTAGAAGGAGATTAATTATTGCATCAGGAAACAGCAAAGACAGGGAAAAAAATTATTTATCCAAGATAGGGATAACTGAGAATGTGTTTTCCATGAGTGTAAAAAGACACAGAGAGAGTACCAGGAACTGATACATAAAATCCAATATGATGGTTCTTCTCAAAACTGTGATGCTGTGAAATGTAAGCAGCTTGTCCCATATAGGCTAGTACGAGTGATGGATAAACCACCGCTGTGAAAGCTAACTGTTGAAAGAAAGAGAGTATTACAGAATTTAGACTAAATAAAACTTGGCGGGTGATAGTTAGAAATGGAAGGTGGCACGTCACAAGCCCTGAATTATAACGATGAATATAACAAACAATTATGATGTGATATACTGAATAATTCTAAACTGGAAGATCATACAAGTTGTAGCGAATCTCAGTGTAAAGATGACATGTGTGTTCATATATAAACCATAAATGTCAGAGAACAGACACTCAAATATTCTGACACCTACATGAAGGTAATAGGTGAACATCATAAAATAATTGACAAAGAAAAATTAGGTTGAACTTTGTTCAAGCAAGGTTTTTTTTCTTATGTTTCAAGAGGTGTTGAATAAAACTTTTGGTACAAATTAGTAATAAAATTTGTTGAATTTTGTTTTCACGGACTCTTCCAGTGAAGTATGATTTCATACAAAAGAGTTTTTTCGCACTGGTTCCTCAAAAAGCAACACCTAAGTAGCTGTATTACTAATTAGCATTGTAGAATATTCAGGCAGAATATATGTTGAAGAACTATCTGCACCACCAAATTACCCAAACCAGCAGTTAGCATCAGTGTGATTCCATCTAATCTCTTAATTGAGAAGTGCACTGTTCCTTATCAGATATGGCAAGAAACTGTAGCATATCCTGTCAGGTTGCATCCAGCACACTCTCCCTTGGTTGTCTTACATATAGAAGTTTTGGATTAGAACCTACAAGCCATGCTTTGATTTAAAACCTGTTTAAGGCAGCCTAGTTCATAAGGCAGTTTCCAGGATTTGTAGCTTGGGAATACAACGAATTGACTAATAATATAAGCCATACAAGCTGTTCTGCTGAGAGCTTGAGACAGATCAGATGCTAGACGCTCTGCCTCCTTTGAGAACAAGTCATGTAAGTAATTCCAGTGAACTCCAATATTCTTTCTTTGTAAGTTTCCAGTCAAAGACTACCTAAATATCCCCCGGAGTCCTGGACACAGTACATTATCCAGTATACATATTCTTTTGTTCCAGCTCTGAATTCATCAACTTTGTCCAACACAAGTTCCATGGACTTAATGACTATTTTCCATTTATTATGAAATGCGGACAGCAAAAGTCAGGAACTTTGTGCCTACAATGCAGTGCCTCTATATTTGGTTCAAAAATGTAATAAAGGATAGAAATTGAAAGCTGCTAATTCAAATGTACAGATAATCTTGTAGTATGATTGATGTTATAAGACACATTGCATACCTTGATTGACGACTGTGAGAAATGTCCAAGGTCTGCATACATAGCTTCAGAACCTAATTTCAACAGTTTTGCAAGGGTCAAATTACCATCATCATTTATGCAAAGTGGCATAGTCGAACAGGTGTTCAATGGACCATCTTCTTTCCTTACCAGTTACACATAAAAGGATCCCACCCAGTGACATCCATCCTCCAACTTGCGCCTTCTGCAGAAATCTGTACGAGTAGTATGGTGAAAGGGCTTTATAGACATGGGGATTCCAAAAGACGATGTTGTAGACGCCTATGATGCTGATGCAGAGAAGCCACAGGCAGACAATAGGCGCAAAGAGAAATCCGACCCTGTGCGTGCCAAAGTGCTGCAATGCGAACAAGCCTACCAGTATCACACATGTTACTGGAAGCAGAACATCTGCAAATCAACATGACACAATGGGATCCACTGTTCAGAAACATACATCACAATGGTCACAATCCATGCAGAAACTAGAATCTGCTAAATTAGAACTAGCAGTTGGACAATCGAGCAACTGTATTGAGCAACAAATCGACCTACATTGGTGCTGTTCGTTGACCATTGACAGCTTGATCCCCGAAACCGCCGAGAACACTGAAAAGAGAGCAAGAAGCACAGGTCAGACTCATGACTCTTGATACGGATCGATGAACAGTAACAATTCAGGCTAGAAGGGGAGGTGCGACCGCCGACCAGAGACAGCAGGGGTGAGCACGCCGTCGCCGATGACCATGGACGTCCCGAGCAGGGCGAACAGCAGGAGCAGCCACTGCAGCCCCCTGCGCTGCTGCAGCGCCTTGCGAACGCTCGACGCGGGCGGCGGCGCCGCGCCGTTGCGCTGCTCCTTGAGGTCATCGTCGCCGTCGCCGCCAGGGAGGAGCCCCGCGCCGACCTGGCGGCATATGAGGGAGTAGAGCGCGAAGGTCCCGCCCTCGCCGTCGTCGTCGGCGCGCAGCACGACGAGCACGTACTTGAGGAGGGTGACGAGGGTGAGCGTCCAGAAGACGAGAGAGAGGACGCCGTAGATCTCCTCGTTGCCCTCCGAGTGCTCGATATCGCCGCCGGCGAAGGCGCTCCTGTACACGTAGAGCGGCGACGTGACGACCTCGCCGTACACGACCCCGAGGCTCTGGTAGGCCAGCACCAGCTCCGACCGCCATGACTGCAATTCCCACCACCAAGAGAACTCCATCAAACCACCACCACAAAACAAAAGGGAAATCGAATCTTTGGGACGGGATCGGAGTGGGGAAGAGAAAAAGGCGGCCGGGCTCGCTGACTCACCTTCTTGCGCGCACCCGCGGCGCCGCGGCCGCTCTCCGCATCCATGGGCCCGCCCTCTAGCGCGCGCGTCACCATACTGCGCGCGAGCAAGGTGCCGCCTTTCCCGCGCCCATGCACGCGCGGAGGCTCGCCGCGCCGCTCGCGGAATCGAGAGCGGTGAGAGGCGAGTATCCCGGCGAAGATTTCTCCCGGCTTTGGACTTGACTTGTGAAGAGGACAAGCAGGGACAATCAGCGGCTTCCTGGAACAACTGAACCACAACTACCAACAGATCTCTCGCCCTCGCTCTCTTCAATTGTAGCTGAAGCAACGGCACGAAGCAAGCAGGAATTTGCAGTAGGAAATCCAAATCCAAATCCCAGAAGCAGACCAGGACAAGAAGAAGAAGGACGACGAAGAAAAGACCAGGAATTGGAAAGGCAAAAACTGGCTTGTACTGCAATCCTGCTCCTGCCCCGGTCCCCTTTTCAATCTTTTTACAATTGGGAGGCCTGCGCCGCTACTTATAGCTGCAGAGGTCAGCAGGTGGAGACATCAAAGCTTGCGGATGCGGAGAGACAGAGTGGGTCAGGTATCAGCAGCAGCAGGTATTCAGGTATGGCCGCCGTATCACAGAGAGAGCCAAGTTGATCTGCGGTTGCTCGTTTGGGTGGTGGGATCGATGGATCTCCGGCTGCGACTATCACCGCCAAAAAGATAAGCGGCCTTTCCCAAACACTTCCTTTCTGGTCGGAACGTGATCAGGCATTCCGGAAAGGAAAGAGAATGGGAAACCATCGTCATCTGTCTGTAAAAAAGTCACCACGGTAAAATGCCCGGTAACTGCCCGGGCAACTTCTCGGTGCTTACATGCGATACATACCTATTTCGAAAGGTATTAGACATGAGGTGCTAAACTTCACATCGAATATTCGGATGCTAATTAGGAGGACTAAACATGAGCTAATTATAAAACTAATTGCAGAACCTTGTGCTAATTCGCGAGACGAATCTATTAAGCCTAATTAATCCATCATTAGCAAATGGTTACGGTAGCACCACATTGTCAAATCATGGACTAATTAAGCTTAATAGATTCGTCTCGCGAATTACACTCCATCTGTACAATTAATTTTGTAATTAGCCTATGTTTAATATTCTAATTAGGGGCTGTTTGGATACGAGGTGCTAAACTTTAACAGTGTCACATCGGATGTTCGGATGCTAGTTAGGAGGACTAAACATGAGCTAATTATAAAACTAATTGCAGAACCTTGTGCTAATTCGCGAGACGAATCTATTAAGCCTAATTAATCCACCATTAGCAAATGGTTACTGTAGCACCACATTGTCAAATCATGGACTAATTAGGCTTAATAGATTCGTCTCGCGAATTATACTCCATCTGTGCAATTAGTTTTGTAATTAGCTTATGTTTAGTACTCCTAATTAGCATCCAAACATCCGATGTGACAGGTGTTAAACTGTAACAAGTGTTTCCCAAACACCCCCTTAGCATCCAAACATCCAATGTGACGGGTGTTAAAAGTTGAACACCCTGGAGCCCCTGAAGTCAGTCGATCAGTCCGTCCCTTTTCACTGCTACATCAAAAGTCCACGGCGGATTAAAAACCAGAAGAGATTTTGCCGGCCGGGATCGACGTCACTCGCCAGAGAACAGAACAGGCGTCGATCTCCAAGGCTTGCTTGCGTTACACACACGGCTGGTGACAGGTGAGAACGCGTCAAGAGGGCAGAGGCGCGCGCGCGCGGGAGACGTGCACCGGCGTTCGTGGAAGCCCGTCGCGCGTAGGGCGAGACAGCGACGGGAGCGTCAGAGAAATACGCCTCGAGGGCAGCGAGACGAGACGGACGGAGATAGAGAGATACGAGACGGCTCCCGTGGGGAAGGTGTGGCCGCGTCAGCGGCATCGGCTCTGGGATTTTGTTAGGTCTTAGGTACGTGTCCGGATGTCTGCTGCGAGTGGCATCCGATGCGGCTCCGGGACTAAAAATATTGCGGATTGGGAGGCGTGGCTGGCCGATAAGGTGCGTCCGGTTCATTTTCACGGGATTTCCTGGCGCCTACTGTCGCTGCCGCCGGGGACGCCATGACGTGGGAGGCGGTGCCAAAGTAAACGGCCCGTTTTTGCTAGGACTGTGGAGAGGCTCTCTCGATTGCGAAATGCACGCTCTGTTTGGTAGGATACCAGGGTTTTCCATCCAAATTTACTTCTACTTAGATCCCACCAACTAAATTTTAGCTGGCTAAACTTAATCCCTAGCTAAAGTTGATTATACAGGTTTTGATCATGTAAATTAATATTAAAAAACTTAGCTTCCACTTCCCTTATGACATCTTTATGGGTTCGCTGAGTTCATTCGTCTAATACTTCTACACATCCTATTCTCTAGGTACACATGCGTGCAACGCTCCTTCTATTGCGTAGTTGTTTTTCTTTCTTTCTCAAGGGTTATTTGGCACTCATAGTAGTATTAGTGGTCTTTCTCTTTTTGGTGGTTGTGCTTAAGTATGGTTGTTGTTGTTTTCACCTTTCTACGGTAAAGCTCTTTCAGCCTTTTAAAAAAACTAGGTGTAAAGAGGACTGAAGAAAGGGCCTCCACCGTTGAATTTGTATCCAACGGCCATGGATCTTCAACTACATTGCGAGACCTACTATTAGCATATCACCTTAATACTTGGTGCTAAATTAAAGAAAAATATGCTTGGCATGACACCTCCTATATCCTTTGCCAGTGAGCTCCTGATAATACTATTTTCATATTTAAAAATACATATATGGCCCAGCTTGAGATTGGATCGGATGCCGTAACAAGATCTTTCTGCCATGACTTATCATGCATGGTTGAAGCCTATTTCTAACACGACCGATTCTCTTACCTATCCACGTCATGATTAGCCCCCAGCGGTATAGAATTTATCAGCTCTTATCCGTGGAGATCCGTGGCCTAACGTACACACGAGCACCCATTTTCCAATTTACAGCAAGCAAAAATTTCATTTGGTTTTTCCTCTTTCATTAATCCCAGGTTGCGTCGTACGGTATTTAATTTACCAAAAGTTTAGCTAATGTCTTGTCCACCACCAATTTTTTTAAAACCCTGTCAAATGGTCAAAAGAAAATGATTTCACCCAAAATGCCTCATAAAGTTTAGAAAGCAGTTTACACTAAAATGAAAGGGGATAAGGGGGGCTTGCGCCCCCACTACTCATACCCAATGATTATACGGATTTTCACCATGTAAATTAATATTAAAAAACTTAGCTACACTTTCCTCTTATGGTATCTTTCTGAGTTCGCCCCGGCATAATACTTCCATGCATCCTATTCTCTAGGTGTACAAAAATATGTAATGATTCTGCGTGCAATGCAGGACCCTTCTATAGTCGTGTTGTTTTTCTTTCTTTCTCAAGGATTATTTGGTACTTATAGTAGTAGTGGTCTTCTTGTTTTAGGTGGTTGTGCTTAAGTCAGGTCGAATTGTATGGTTGTTTTTTTCCCACCTTCTAATGGTAAAGCTCTTCCTACCTATTTTTTTTGGGGGACCCAAGTGTAAAAAGGACCGAACAAAAGGCCTCCACCGTTAAATTTGCATCCAACATTCCAACGGCCATAGATCTTGGAGCTAAATTAAAGAAAAATATTCTTGGCATGACACCTCATATATCTTTTGCGAGTGAGCTCCTGATAATACTATTTTCATATTTAAAAATGCATATATGATCAAGCTTGAGATTGGACCGGATGCTGTACGTAACAAGTAATCCTTTTGCCATGACTTATTATGCATGGTTGAAGCCTAATTCTAACATGACCTATCCACGTCATGATTAGCCCGCAGTGGTATAGAATTTAGAATCAGCTCATATCCGTGGCGGCCTAACGTACACGCGAGCACCCATTTTCCATCTATAGCAGGCAAAATTTTCATTCGGTTTCCCCTCTTTCATTAATTCCGGCCTAACGTCTTACGATATTTAATTTACCAAAAAAGAGTCAAACGCACTTTCAGCCATCGTATCAACAAATAGTACTAGTTAATAACTTCAGCAACCACTCGTGAAAATTACAGGGGTGCAATGTGTCATCCTGATGCAACAATTCTCTCATCAAGAGGCCGGATACAAAATATTTCTGATCGAAATGAGTGTCGAGCTCAACTTAATTTACTACTGAAATCTTTCCCGTTGTTAGTTTATTCTGGCGAGGAATGTAAACGTCGCTGTCTCTGGCGGGCCCCGTGTGAGGCAAGAAGAAGAATTCTCGGCTTCCGTCACGTCGTCGGCTGGGCTGGCGCTGGCTGGCCGCAGGTCAACGTCTACCGTATCGATCGGTCCAAGAATCCCTGTATGTGCACGCAGGTTTCTAACGGCTGCCGGAATTCTGAGCTCTCTTCTCCGTATCTTAAGGCGCAAAGATACTTGCCTGCAGGCTGCAATTGAACGCATGAGGGGAGAGTTTGTGTGCCATACTATGTTAGGAACCGTCTTTTTTATAAAAAAAATAAAAGAAAAAGCAAGATATGCTCTTCGGATGATTGAATTACATGTGTATATAGGAGGCGAGTAGTCTGAGGTCACATGTAAAGAGCCCGGTACTAACTATGACCTTTTTGGCGTTGGTTGACGGTTTGAGCACAAGGATTTGCACTCTGGCGTCAATAGCTCTAATTATGCAGAGCACCACGTACGCTGACAAAGGCCACCAACGAATAAGACTCCGGAAGATGGTATATCGTTTTCCGTAATCTTCAGGTTTCCTGTTTCTAATTTGGGGACGTATTGTCAACTTATTAATATAATTACCCCATTCGAAAAATCTTAAGGCTAGGTCTGATTGTTCTGGATCAAGATGCAAGCGTCCCAACAGTGAATATTAAACTCAGCAAAACTTGTGCCTGATTAAACTTTAATCCATCCATTTTGACCATTTTACCCCTTTTATATGTACCTAATAATATTAAAGTACGGTTGTTTCTTCCAACCGTCGTGGTTATTTTGCAAAAAAGTTCCTCAACTTTTTCGTAATCCACCCACAGTCCTAGGAGTTAAACAGTCGTGGTTCGTTGATGATTTGCAAAAAAAGTCCCTCAACTTTTTCGTAATGGCCGCTGAGCGCGAGGGCGGGGACGAAGTAGCAGTCGAGCGCCTGGCGGAACAGCACAGCCGGCGCAGGCATGGCCGGTGCCGGGCCCGAGGGGTGGTCCTGGTGTTACGCTACCGCATGTGGGGGATGGGGGTGCCACGGCTTCCGACGAGGGCGGACTAGCGGCTTTCCCCGCAGTGGCGGTGGGACTCCCTGCAGTGGTGGCGCGTCGCATCGCCGTCACCCTTTGCTGGAACCTGAATCTAATCCTAGCGGGGGAGGCATCACAGGCATAGCATAGTGGTGAAGGAGCCCCCATGACGTATAGCAGATCTCGCATGGCCATAGTGATGTATGCCACCACCCACCAATGTGGATTGGCTTGCATGCCCAGCAATAGTCCTCAACCAGAGGCAGTGCTAACTAATGTCGTCTTCGTCAGCAACACTCACCGCCACCTGCTAGAAGGGTTGCCGCTTCGGCCTCAGTAAGAAGCTCCACTACCCACTGCTGCATCAACAGGAGGGCAATTCACAACTGGGAACCAATGCGTGGATGACGAGCAAGTAGGCCATGATGTCAGGGTGTATACACTCAGCGATGAATTGTTGAGCATATTATAATCAAGGACTGAGCATTTATTTTAGTCTTGCAATTTTTTCTTTTTGTAGGTTGAAAGTTTCGTGGACAATCTCTTATGTTCATAATAACTTGCATATTTATAAAAGCTAAGACAGGAGTTACATTAGTACTGAATCTTAGCAGAAGTTTTAATGCATGTTTGAACCAGATGTAGAACACATTACATATGTATAAAAATTGAGATTCCATCGTTCAAATAGGCCATGTAGAATTCAAAGGAGTTGTCCGCTCATTATTATTATTATACAAATATTATGAAACATCCTAACCCAGATTAGGAAGTGAAGCAAGTGAACTAGGAGTTAGCGGATGACAACTTGGGAGCAGGTAAGAAACCGTAGCAACACACGGACATTTATGCTAGTAGTTCCTAAAGTGCCAAACATGTGAACTAAAATATGGACTAAACCCTTTAATCCTCTAGTTCATTGGGGGTGGACTAAAGTGGACTAAAAGGCTTGGAGTGGACTAAAAGGCTTGGAGGACACCCCTGCTCCTCATTTATTGCCGCCACCACACCCTCCCATCCCTAACCCACCCTTCCCCTCCTCCCGCCGCCACCGCCCCCTCTCCTCCCCACGCCGGCACCACCACCCCCGCTCCTCCCCACGCCGCGTCAAGGCAGCCATGGGACGAGTTCGGTCCGCAGCTGCGACTCCCACTCCTGCAGCTCCTCGACGAGGCGGACGAGCTCATTGGGCTCGGACGCCGTGCGCACCGGCTGCACCTGCGCCGACGAGCATGGGAAGTAGCACGCGAACGGCCTCACCTTGGACCCCGATCCTGACGGCGCTGGCAAGCCAGAGGACCTCCGCCCCAGCTAGCCTGCTCCCGCCGCCGCGAATCCAGGCAGCTGCAACACCGGTGCCTTGCGCGCGGATGAGAAGGAGGAAGGCCTGGGCGTGGCCGGGCTCCACCGCGACATCTCCGGCTGGCCCGCTCCCGCCGCCGCAAATCCAAGCAGTTGCAATGGCGGCGGTGCCTGCACCTTGCGCGCGGACGAGGAGGAGGAAGGCATGGGCGTGGCTGGGCTCCGCCGCAGCGTCTCCGGCTAGCCCGCTCCCACCACCGCGGATCCAGGCAGCTGCAATAGCGTCGGGCTCTGCTGGAAGCCCATGGCTGCCTTGACGCGACCGGCCACCGTACCTTGACGCCGGGCATAGCGTCCTGGGATGTTTTCATCTTCACAACAGATGGTTACACACAGTAAACTGAGCAAAAATAAGTTTCGTGCATCGATTAGGAGTATTATCATCTTTGTTCATATGCATCAATGTACTTTAGTCCCTGGATCCAAATAAGGTAGAGACCAAATACAGAAACTGTGAGGCCAGGAACGTAAAGGCAAAGAGCGAACGAACTCAACGGCAAATCATCCGATTCGTACGTGTCTGCAATGGCGAAAAATCTCCCTTTTCTTACTTTTTTTTCCCTGCAAAAGAATCCTTTTTCTTTGGTTACTACCTTTTTCCGCGAGCCTGAAACAAATCGGGACCGGCACTCCGGCAGCATCCTTTTTGCTTGGTTCGATCCGACCGTGTCCTGATATTTGCACGATTCATCGTACTTGACTGACGTGACGCGCTGCCGGCCGGCTGTACTGCTCGCGCGACAGCGATCCAGTTGAATCTTTATCCTCCTCGGCCCATATAGCGATCGTGAAAATCAAGCTCAGACCCGGTATTTCGTCAAAAAATCTCAGACCTGGTCTGGATCCAGCAGGATTAAGCAGCAGGCGGAGCTCATCCAATTATTGAATTTATCATTTCATCTCATCACCTGGTTCCCATGCATATGCCTAGCAACGTGCGCGCGACGACGTAAAATGGGTGCATCTAATCAGCGCGCGCTCGCCGGATGGAAATCAGCGATCGATTCCGACCAACCAGCGACTTTCCTTTTTTAAAAGATTTCAGTCCCGCGGCTTCTCATTTTTTGAAGTATGGACCTATGTACGTAACTTTTGCGTATAATATTTTAAGGAAAAAAATTCTGATCATAACTTTTTTTATATAATTTTTGACACAATTTTAGTAGACAAAGTTATCATGGTAACTTTCTTGCATAATTTTTTTCGAAGCATAACTTTTTACCGGACAAAATTATCATACAACTTGTCCCACGTAATTGTACTAATATAACTTTAAAAAATAACTTATATATGTTATAATTTCTCTATTCAATGTCTTCGAAAACTTGTACACACAACTTATTGAACATAATTTTGTATACATAATTTTTTCTAGTTAAACACATATATTTGATTGTAGTATACGGAAATAAAGTGGATATGTTAAGTACAGGGAAAAAAAGAGAAAGTGAAATGAAAGGAAAAAAATGTTTGGATGATCGTGTCCCGCGCGCGTTGATCGCTGGAAGCGCTGGGAGCGCTCGCGCGCAAAACTAACATTGCGACGTAAAACGCTGGTGCTGTGGTGCATGAATCAAATTAAAACCTCACTTGTGGTAAAAAAAAAATGGTGGTCGTACGCTTGGCTGAACGATATGGATAGCGGTCCATCCAAGCAAGGAAAGAGCACGATCGGTGGCACACTCAGCGCCACGAAAACTGCAAAGTGCAAACACATATAGGATCGTGGATCCGGGCCGGAACTAGCACGTAACCGAGATAAACCTAAGTACCTAACGATGATGCTGCCCGGAGCTTTGTTACGTACTCTATCCGTCTATCGTGCATGCAACACGCGGTGCATGGCATGGATGCCGCCGCGCGCAGAGAACGAGTCCAAGTAGGACAACACTTTTGGTGATCATGACGTGATGAGGCGCCGGTGATTCGGACACAGACGTACACATCGGTGACCACGTACCAGCACCACATGTTCAAAGTTCAAACAGAAGCCTCTGGCTGCTGTCACGTACGTACCGGCAAAAGTAGGCTCGTACTACGTGTGTAGCCGGCCAGAACTTTGCGTGCGCTTTGAGAGATGGGTTTATTTCGTGAGCACCAATGGTCACTCTTGGATGATGAGTGATTGACAATATTGTGTAGTTTGATGTTGCTCTTGGTTTGTAATGTGCAGGTGTAGGATGCGACATAGCGGCCGACGGCGTGCAATGAAGGTCAAGTGAAAGGTTCATGCCGATGGACCAAGGGCGGTGAAGGATGAGCGTGAGTAGACTTTAACCTATGGAGTCCGGGTGGAGTTATGGGCGGTCTACATGGTGCACGGAAGGGCAAAAGAACATGATGGGATGAAGACGACGTCGGTCGAGTCGAGCAGGAGGCTCGGTAGAGGCCGGACAGGTGTCGACATCGAGGAGGTTGTGTGGTGGCCAAGCGGAGATGGACGGTTTGGGTGGTTTGGGCCTCAAAACCACCACTCAAGCAGATTTCCAGGTTTGGGATCTCAAAATCGGGGGCGAGCCCGGTGCAGCCGGAGCTTCGAGAAGGAGAGCACATGGCATCATCGCGAAGCTTGCGTCGAGGCGAAGCAAAGTCATAAAGGCGGCGTGTCCGTCCGATACGTCTAAAAAAACTGGACCAAAATGCTCCTGCATGGGCGGTTATTTTAGTTGTAACTGTAGGGTAGTTTCGTCATCTGCCATGAAATATATATATGGGTGGATGGCTGGTTGGTTCAGCACCTCTTGAGAAAATCCTAATTCATTTGCTTAGAGGCTAGCCAAGTGCTTAGAGAGAGGAGAGAGGGAAATGAGAGGGTGGTTGTTCTTTTCTCTTGATTTCTTCATCTTAGTGGGTGGATGAAGGGAGGAGACTTGTCCTCATCTTGTAAAGATGTTGTCCGCGTGATTTAGTCGAATTTGTGTGTCAAATTCCTAAATCTTTTGTTTCTCCCATTTTTCTTTTTCAGTATTTTCAGAGCTATTTTCTGAGATTTTTCGTTCTTCGCGTTTGAGCTCCAATCCTGTGAGGTTTGTTTGGAAAAATTGTTGCTAGGATCCTTGTGAGCATCTATGCTGTGATTCCCTCTTAAATTCCTCACGAATTTAGCTTGAATTTTGAGATTTTTTGAAAATCCTCTTCCTTACGTTTTTTGACAAATCCGCAAACTCGAGGGTGAAATTGGTCTTCATTTCGTCGTCGACACCGTCCTCCCGTTTGTTTTCCCACATGGGGCAGAGTGTGGTCGTTCTTGCGGTTTTTCCTTTTGCACTAGTTACGAGCAGAGACCGAGCAGGACACACGACAATATATGCTTTGCCTGCACAGTATAGTAGGAGATTAGGAGTATATAAAAAGAGAGCTAAAAATACTCATGAAAACACACGATGCGCATGCCGGCACGTGCTCGTCACGATGTGGCCGTTCGTGCAGGTTCGTACTACGCCCGGCCGCGGAACCACGTGGATCTACGCCATCCGCAAGGCGGATGGGCTTCCTTCACGTTCCGGGCTGCCATTGGGCCACGTCCGTTCTTCCCGGCCCTTCTTTCTTCGCCGGCGCTCAAAATGTTCCACGAAGAAGTAAGCCGTGGACCGCACCACAGCACACCGGCCCGATTCCACACTGGGCCAGCCCATCAATCACACGTCCCTCAAGAAGCCGCGTCAGGCGGCCGCCGGCATGGTCAAAAATCAGGTAGCTGTGGAGGAGCGAACACACGCAGAAGAAAACCGTGACCCCCGCGTCGGCGTGTGGCGCCATGGCCCGATTCCTGACTGCTTAGGCCGGCGATCGTGGAGAGTGGAGACGCACGGTACCGCAGGTTGTCTTCGGCCCTGTATTTGTCCGACTAAGGTCAATCTTATTACAGTAGTAGTTTAACGAGCATTAAATTATATATCACATCAGCAATTTTACTGACTTGACAAGCCCATTCTGAGAAGAGAGAAAGGACAGTTTCATCAGATGTGAGAGTAGTTTCATCCCCATGAGGCTATTCCCAGTGGGAAGTTTTATCTCGCGGTTTTCAAAAGTGACATGTCACAAAAATATGTTTGTGTTAACGAACGAAACTGATCCCCCCAATGCAATATTTCATTTCACGATTTCATAGGCTGCGTATACAATTTAGTTGCAAGGTATATGATTGGATATGGTCGGATGAAATGAAATTCTCTAGCCTCCAATGCTAGTTTCGTCAAGTTTTATAGTCTTGGAAACAGTGCATACCCAATTCCATCCTGATGAAACTCATTCCCCTTCTCTCTTTATAATTACAGTACCATGTCATCACATATGCTCATGTGTTACCATATTTAAAGTGCATGAAATCTATATGAAACTCCTACCAGGATTAGCCTGAGGCCATTCTCAATGGCCATTTCATAGTTATATTTTCAAAGATGGCACGTAGGCAAGTTGCCTTTTAATTCATAGGTGAAATAATAGCTTCACACAATGCACAATTTCATTATTTGTTGTTTCCAAGATTACATACAAGATACATACTATCTAGGAAACTGTGTATATAGGGTTTCATCTCCATGAAACTAATTTCACATCTCTCTTTATTAACACCTTGCCACATCATCAAAAATGCTGACATGGTACTTTTAATGAGAATGAAACCTACACTGAGAATGGCCTGACACTCACTAGATCCAGTTACCAAATTCGAAGTCTTGGTAACTGTATAATGAAACTGTGCATTAACACTGGCCTAACCACCTGGCACTGTGGTCAGTGTTGTGTTCGACGCGATCACACAGTTTCAACATTGCCCGTTCGTCCTTTGTTACCGTCAAGCAGCAGAGAGGTGAATTGAAAGGTCGTGGCCTTTGGCTGTCATGCATGTGTTTCAATTTCCTATGTTGTTGGGAGGCTAATTAGGTGCTCTCTTATTTTTCTAAAAAAAGGCTCTACTTAGGTCTTGCCGCATATACAAGAAGAAAGAAAAATGAAGCAATATATCGTGAAATGCATCATGGACACGAAAACTATCTGTCAGAAAACCGTGCACGCAGTATCGAATAAGGAATTTTCTCTTTATTTGGCCATTGTCATAACCAAGTTTTATACGACTGTTAACATGATGACTTGTATCACAACACCATAATGATGTTATAGTAAGAAAATCATAACAACCTTGACATTAGTTTTCCTGTTCAGGGCAACACTCCCGTTAGCCTATACTGGTGTAAAACTCACATTTAGTCCCGGTTGGTAAGCCACATAGCTCCCGAAGGACCAACCGGGACTAATCATTCAGGACAAAAGGTCCCCCTCTTTAGACCACCTTTAGTTCCGATTGGTATTACAATCGGGACTGAAAAGGTTAAAAAAAATAAAAAAAGTGGGCCGACGGTGCTGCCGCGCCGCTCCGCCCGCCCTCGCCCGCCTCCACCTATCTCTGTCCGTCTCCGCCCGCCTCTACCCACCTCCGCTCCGCCGCCACCCGCCTCCACCCGCTTCCAACCGGGACTAAAGCTCTCCGTCGATGGTTCATTTTTGACCCCGGGACTCAAGATCCAAAAACAATCGGAAAAAAAAACATTAGATGGAAAGTCTCTTCTCTACCAGTGCTACTTAGTCTTTTGTGCTGTTGATAATGTGGCTCACAAAGACTAGGCGTTTGTTTAGTTGCCACGCTAATGGCACGGGACAACCAAGTGCCGTTTACTAATTGATTAAGGGTATGATTCTGTTCAATTTAATATTTGATCGTTCTGCGACAATTTCACAACTTGGATCTGAAAAGGCCACAAGAAGTTGGCCTTCGATCGTCTCTCTGTGTCTGCATGTAGTGATCCTTTTTCAGCATTGGATGATAAAAATAAACAACCAACAGCTGGGTCGTGTTGTTAATTGTGACTTTAATTTGGATGACAACCAATCGTTAGGCTCAGGTGGTTTTGGAGACAGTATCACCTTTGGCAGTGTACGTATCTAGCCAGTTTCAAACCGGTGGATTTACATCAAGATTAAATGATGGGTCATCTAATTTATTACTCATCACATCCGTATTAATGTGTCAAGTGAATCACGTACAGATGTTTCTGTACTAGTATATACTTAGATTGTTTTCCTTCTAAATACCGGCATTTTCTTGTCGTAGTGAAATCAGCACAATATGAAACACTGCAAAAGTGAAAGGAAAGACAATAATGAACCCATAATCTTTAATCCATTGACGACAATGATAAAACTGAACTGTAAAGTGGCATATTGACCCCACAAGATCGTTACATTGGAAACAAAAAGGAACACAAAGGACGATACACTTGACAACCCGGGGTGCTCCAATGGACAACGCAGGTAACAGTGAAGCTTCAAGACCATTGTTACACGGTATGCAGTCTCGCTACCAGCACCTGAGTAAAATACAGCTTATGTTATAAACCACAGGAAAAGAAATGTGACGCAACAGTAACATGTTTTTCTACAGGTGGTCATTTCGCAGGTTGCAGAGTAATCAACAGAAAATATACCTTTCAGTCACTTACAGATCTTCTTATCTCAGCTGCTGAAAATTTAACACCACTATATTACATGTTCTACCAACAATGTTCCTGCCTTAATTTGCCAAGGTTTACACAATTTTAGTCTCCCTTAGATTTTTATATCTATTGCTTAATTTAGGATTCACCAACCCTGATTTTTTTGTGATACATATGTCTATAGTAAATTCTTTCTCAGTCCACATCATTCCTAACAAAAAACAATAGAAGACAATAACTACTGAAGTCGAGTTAAAATCAAAAGCAAAAAAGAAACATAAACCAAGTTCAAGTGAGTTAAACAACAAGAGTCAATGTCGATAAATTCCGTTTACCAAATCCGGGAAGAAGGGTCACCAACTATGATCAGGCGGGCATTGGCCCTTGTCTCTAATGAGGCAATCACAAAAGATGGCACACGTCTCCTTGATCACAAACGGTGAGCAGGGCGCATAGCAAGCTCTTGCAGCCACGTTAGGGCAGCAAGCTTGCTTGGCGGCCTCGACTTGGATCGGTGGTGCTGCAACTAGAAAGATCATGACTGCCACTATGGCCAAGCTCTTAAGGCACTTTCCATCCATATTATTAACACACAGAGAGATGAGGTAGGGAGAGAGAGAAGATCGAGTTGCTGTGTACTCAACTGCTGTTAGAGACTTGCATTGCTCTACTTATATACAGGCGAATGTGTTTGGTGCAAACCACTTCAGTCAACACCTAACCCGGGAATGTCACAATGGCAGCATGGGACACATTTTTGCGTCCCAATCCTTTCTTTATCCTGCTCCATAATCTCTTCAGATTACGAAAGGAGAACAAGTATATACAGAAAGCTGGAAACAATCTATGTCGGTCTCGGCACATCCAGATCGATGTCTCTCCTTAAGTATTGCTTGCGCTTCATGCCTGGACATTAACAAATGGTTAGGTGCAGCAACATGATTCAACGACAAGATGCAAATTTTCTAGTCCTCGAAAGCTGGATAGCTCATGTGATTATGCCACCGCATTCTATTTGTTATGGTTATCCTCCTGTTTAAATATGCAAACCCGTGAAAGCTCTGTTCGATAGAACAGAGGAAGCAAAAGAGCCTGAACATGGCGCCCAGCCAGCCATCTCATCTTACCTGTGGTTCATGTCTTGCTGACTGACCTGTGCTTCTACACCAGCTTTTTCAACTTGGAACGGAATAGCTATACGGAGCAAATTACTCTTGCCACAGTCATGAGGAGACCTACGTAGTAGCATTATGTGAACTATCAATGACTTATTACAATCTGGTCAATAACAGTTGACGTTTTAGATAAAGATCGGGCAAACCTTTGACTATCAATGACCCTTTTTACAATCTGGTCACTAACAGTTGGCGTTTTAGATAAAGATCGGGCAAAACTTTGACTATCAGTGACTTTTAATTAGAGCTCCTTTACCATGGACAATACTACCCTATACTACTGTTAGAAAAGGACTCGTATGTAAGGATCCAACGGTTGAGATTAATTGTATACTACTAAAACCATAAGCTGTAGTATATGTAGTATGCATGAGTTGTATAGGCAGTATAAGGGTTTTTTTGGAAAGATGTAAAATGGCAATGATGTAATAGATGAAATGAAATCTTTATTAATTTTAATCTTATTTATTTTTATTCATCCTCATTTCAAATTTAGTCAGCTCGCGACTTGGCCTCTTCATTTCCATTCGCTCGCCGGTCGCAGGCTCATCTAGGGTTGGCGACTCGGGCGGTGGCGACTCCCCCGCGGCGGGCGGCGGCGACTCCCCCGCGGCGGGCGTCGACTCCCCCCCGGCGGGCGGCGGCGACTCCCCCGCGGCGGGCGGGGGCGACTCCCCCGCGGCGGGCGGCGGCGACTCCCCCGCGGCGGGCGGCGACTCCCCCGCGGCGGGCGGCGGCGACTCCCCCGCGGCGGGCGGCGGCGACTCCCCCGCGGCGGGCGGCGGCGACTCCACGGTACCTAGGCCGGTCCCGTTTACAGCAATCGGTTCAATGGTGAGGCCACGAGTTTGACGGTCTCTCAGTGTTTGATGAGGTTATGTATTAGATTTCAATTATCATCATGTCGTATAATACGCATTTTATAGCTAGATTTGCATACCTAAATAATGCATTTTATAGCTAGATCTGCATACCTAAATAATGCATTTTATAGCTAGATCTGCATACCTAAATAATGCTGTGTATGCTGAAACATTGTCTTTTGCAGTGCCACAAGGCCAAAAATCTGATTCTTGATGCAGGGAGCCAGCCCAATCGCACGGGAAAAGCAGTTCTTGAGATCCAGGTGTGATTTTTAAGCTTGAGCTTATTGTAATTTGTGCGGACAAAAACCTTTCATCTTTATATTTTCAGTTTAGTGAGTTATTGTGACGTACCAAAAAAAACTATGCTCAATACTGAAAAAGTGCTTGTGATGATATTGGTCATGTGCTATTAAATAGGGTTACATCAAGGTGCCATAATCTGA
>NC_028453.1:12164348-12167263 GCF_000263155.2 Setaria italica
CTGCAGAAGAGACAACGCATCAAAGGCAATCTCATTCCGACGAATGCGTGATAGGCAAAACTCGTAATGCTCCATTAAATCAACTAAGGACATCTTTCGGTCTAAATGGTTGTGAAGCCTTGAGTTCAGACTCTCGCTCCTCTGATTGCTCTGCATGCCCAAGAAATGTCTCCCTCTTGTGAACGTGGCAGCCCACTTCCTTCTAAGTTCGTACATCCTATTTACCCATAGGTTATCTTCTTTGATATTATGGGTACCTCTAAACTCTCTCCAAAGCCTATCAAATTCACCCTCCTCCATTGCATGGTATATGAACTTCCTGAAATCCTTGAGCTTCGAACCACGGAACCGTTTCAGCATGTTCTGCTCTATGTGCCAACTGCACAATCTGTGATCTGCATCAGGCATGACAATCTCAATAGCTCTCATCATCGCTGCGTCCCCATCAGTAATTAAGGATTTTGGATGCTTCTGGTGCATTGCCTCCAGTAAAGCCTCGAGGAGCCACACGTATGACAAGATAGTTTCATCCGATAAAATACCGCAACCAAAGACAACTGTGCTTCGATGATGGTTAACTCCTATAAAAGGGACAAACGGAAGATTGTACCGGTTCACTCGGTAAGTGCTGTCGAATACAACGACGTCTCCAAAAACACCATAGTCTATCTGCGACTGTGCATCCGACCAAAATAGGTTCTTCAACCTGCCTTGTGCATCCACACTAAATGTGAAAAAGAACTCCGGATCTTTCTCTTGCATCTGACGCATATGATTCAACACAAATTCTACATCGCTTCCTTCAACCTTTCCCTTCTTGTACCTTGAAAAGAAATTGTACAAGTCCTGCGAAAGAAATCCAGTCTCCCATGGACCACCGTGGCTGGCCTCCATTACGTCCATGATCTGAAATGGACGCAGCCCACCTAGTCCCAGTTCTACTGCCTCCGCTTTCTGAGGATCATTAAGCCCTCGATGAGACCGCAAAACAAAAACATGCTCTGGTTTTGCAAGGGCATGTGTATGGACATCCACAAAGTCCTTCACATACCAGGTGCCAATAATTTCACTCCACTCCACATCAAGCCTAGCAGTGCATCCACAACGGGTGAGGGCACGCGGCTGTCTTTTTTGATCCATCCTTTCAAAGTACTTAACAGATCTATATCCTTCACAGGAGCACATGAGTCTTCTCCATATCACCTCTTTGGTGCCTGTCTTGTACCTAACTCTGCCCTTTCTGATACTGAACCCTTTATGGTATGCATAATCATTGTAAAACTCATAGAAATCTTCCTCCCTCATAAAAGTCTGATCTACAATACACTTATATTCTTTAGTTTCCTCCAGGCTAACGTACCCTTCTGCCTCCATTACGGTAACCTTCAACAAAAAAAATTACAGGTATTTCAACCATTTCAAATAATACCTTCGTATCAACATAGGACGGAACTGAAGTCCTTCATCCCAACCTAACTAATCAGCAATTGCAGGTTAATATTAAAATAATCAGCAGCAATTAGCTAAGCAATACAACCTCTGACCTAACCAATGCTGGAAATGATGGACTTTGTGGTGGTAACCCTCAACTGAAATTGCCACCCTGCTCTAACCACTCAAGGAATAAGCCATTGCAAAAACTTGCCATAATAGTTGCCATATGCAGTGGTTGTGTTTTTGTTGCATTTTAGAATTTGCACTGTCTTCATTATACAGAGAGAATAAAAAAATAACAGCAAACCAACAGAGCTCAGTCATTGATGAACAACACATGAGGGAACCTTATGCTGAATTGGCCCATGCAACTAATGGTTTTTCATCTGATAACCTCATTGGGACTGGTAGCTTTAGTCCAGTAGTGGTTCCATTTGCTACAGCTCTATAATCTCTTCTAAATTTTTTTTGCAGTGCTAGGTTATACGTAAGTTAAAGCTTTGTTGCTATTTCTCTCGCTTAAATAAGTACAAGTTCAATGAAACTCAGTTTTCTACAGTAGGCTAGGAAATACCTGAAACTTGTAAATTCCTTGTAAGGGAACAATTAATATGATATTTCACACTTATTCGTAAATAAAAATAACAAAGAATTTCATAGTTGCATAAATGAATACCTCCTGGAATTGTTACTGGATATGTGGGGACGTGGGGGAGTGGCGGCGTGTGGGGCGGTGCCCGGCGAGGCGGCGTGGCGGTGGCCGAGCGGTGACGGCGCGACGGACGGGGCGACGTGCGGGAGGTGGCGGCGCGGCGTCTGGGCGGGGTCGGGAGACGGCGGCGCGGCGTCTGGGCGGCGTCGGGAGACGGCGGCGCGGCGTCTGGGCGGGGTCGGGAGACGGCGGCGCGGCGTCCCGGCGGTGACCGCGACGGGAGACGGCGTGCGGGCGGGGTCGGGGGGGTCGGGGCGGCGTGCCGGCGGTGCCCGCCACGGGAGAAGGCGGCGCGGTGTCCCGGCGGTGCCCGCGACGGGAGACGGCGGCGCGGCGTGCGGCCGGGGTCGGGGCGGCGAGCAGGCGGTCGCGGAACAGCGCCCCCGCGACCCGCGACGGGAGACCGGCGGCGTGGCGTGCGGGCGGGGGCGGAGCGGCGTCCGGGCGACGGGAGGCCGGCGGCGCGTGAAGAATGGATCGCGGGAGCTCTGGCGTGCGGGAAAAAGGACCGGAACAAATATACTCCGAATAATATATACCGCGCTAATTACTATTTTATCCATACTAAAAAAGGACTTATACTCTATACTACCAACCGGTAGTATCGTCCACAGTAAAAGAAGCCTTTAATTATGTTCTATTAACATGACAATAATCAGAGATGTACGTTTGTCTTGATAATACTTTTGATAATCTCATAGATATCCATTTGATTTTACGTAATGTGTATGTTCTAGTAGGAAAATAGTGCTCACAGCCACACAGGCAC
>NC_028453.1:12167653-12168819 GCF_000263155.2 Setaria italica
GCTAGGGTTCGGCCGCTGCCACCCGCACCGGAGGCAGCCGTCCAGCCCCGCTGTCGGCCGCTCGCCTCTCTCTCCTCCTCCTCCCGCGCAGGGACAGCAACATGAGCTCCCAGCAGTGGCGGCCGCGCGAGCTCTCCTCGGGCAGTCATGCCTGCTCCCTCAGCGGCCGCGCGAGCTCCCCAGCGGGCAGCCGCGCCTACTCCCCCAGTGGGCACGCGAGCTCCCCTGTGGGCCCCGTTGATCGCGCCGCCAGCCGGCCGTTGGCCCCCTCCTGCGCGACCGCTGACCCCGTTCCGTGGAGCCGCCGTGGCCCCGTTGGGTGCGCCGCTAGCCTGGTCGCTGCCCCCATCCTGCGCGGCCACCGTCATGATCCGCCACGCCACCATTGTTGCGTCCCGAACGCCACCGTGCCTGCTCCCTTGGTTGCGTCCCGAAGAAGAAGATAAGGTGTGACCGAATGACAAGTGGGGTCATGGGTTGGGGTAAAAGTGACAATCCATCCAAAAATACCATCCTTTTGGAGCTGGAGGCACCCATCTAGCCAAACATCCCATTTTAACAGTTCCAACTCCACCTAGAGCTGGCTCCACCTGGAGTTCTGGAGTGGAGCAGCTCCATTGGAGTTCTGGAGTGGAGCAGCTCCACCCAGAGTTGGAGCCATGCCAAACAAAACCTATAAAGACTAGGGTTTGTATTGGTAGTCTCGCTGAGCCGAGAATCTGGACAAGCCTGCCAATTCCAGCTACGCTTAGATTGCAAATGCAGCCCGTTTGGTTGTTCCCCTAGCTAGAAGCCCGTTTGGTTGTGATTATAATGCCGAGGTTGTCACTTGTTTTTCCAGCAAAAAAATTACTTTACTCCATCCACAAATATAAGTGATTAAAACTTAATTAAAAGATGTATGCACCCAGGGTCTGCTGTAAGTCCTAAAAAAATATGCACGTACCCCTTATTTAACATCGGTAGGGAGGTTACCGAATTAGATGGCAGGTTTGCAGGTGAGTAGGGTTAAAATGGAATGTTACCAACCGGCCAATAGTTCATGGGCCAAATAGAGCTTTTTACTTGTTTGCTAGGTGAGATCATGGGCTGCATCATCATAGATAGCCTGGTCCAGCTACACACTGGGCCAGCCAAATAAACATCATAATAGGAGGAAGGAGGAG